>NW_010177100.1:0-7985 GCF_000695765.1 Mesitornis unicolor | reverse complement strand
TACTCTGCTCTGGTGAGACTTCACCTGGAGTTCTTCATCCAGCTCTTGAGTCTCCAGCACAAAAAGGACATTGAAGTACTGGGAGTGTGTGCAGAGGAGGGCCACAGAGATGATCAAAGGGATGGAGCACCTCTCCTGTGAAGATAGGCTGAGACAGTTGCAGCTGTTCAGCCTGGAGAAGAGAAGGCTCTGGGGGAACCTTGTAGTGACTTTCCAATACCTGAAAGGTGCCTATAAGAAAGCTGGGGAAGAACTGTTCACTAGGGCATGTAGTGATAGGATATACAATACGTAATGGTGGTCAATGCACTATGAGGGTGCACTCAATCCCGCTGTCAGTATCCTTAATGAAGACATTAAACAGCACTGGTCCCAGTACAGACCCTTGAGGGACACCACTTATCACCATTGACCACTATCAATTACTAGTGATAGGTAATGGTTTTAAACTAGAAAAGGGTAGATTTAGGTTGGATATTAGGAAAAAGTTCTTCAATATGAGGGTGGTAGATCACTGGAACTGGTTGCCCAGAGAGATGGTGGAGGCCCCATTTGTGTAGACATTCAAGGTCAGACTTGATGGGGCTCTAAGCAACCTGATCTAGTAACATTGTCCCTGCTCACTGCAAAGGGATTGGAGTAGATGATCTTTAAAGGTCCCTTCCAACCCAAGACATTCTATGTTTCTATGATTCCATAACAATTACCAAAGTACCGAATTATTCCCTCCTCTTTGTCTTTCAATTCAGATAGAATCTGAGATTTTCTATTTTTCTGTCTGATTCAGTCCAATTAACTTGTTTTCATTTTCTGCTTCTTTCTGTTCTGCCCAACTCCTATATTTGATCCCTTTACAACTGATTTTCTCTGCCTTGTTTGGATTTTCAAAACAATCCACCATCTGCTATGTGATTATGACTACTGCAACTGATATTGGGTAGATTAGCAGAAATAACTGTGTGGATTTACACTAAGAATAATCAAGAGGATGATATTATTTCCCTATACTGTACTTAATACATTGAATACACTAATATCTTCCTTTTTTTCCATATATGTACTCTTAAAAAAGAAAAAAGTGCTTAACTTCCCTGTTAATATATTTTGCCTGACTGGTTCTTATGCTATTTTAGCAGACATAATTAGGGTTGTTTTTCTTCCTTGTCTATTGTCAGGAGTGTAGTTAGTCATTGCGAGTTAACATTGTCCAGTTTCCAAGCTTTTGTCACTTTTACTGGAGTCTGAGTGAAAGCATTAACTGATAATAATGTAAGAAACTTCTATATCAATGATCTGGATGAGGGGATTGAGTGCTCGCTCAGCAAGTTTTCAGATGATACTAAGTTGGGAGAGAAGGTTGATCTGCCTGAGGCTAGGAAAGCTCTGCAGAGGGACTTGGATAGGCTGAATCAATGGGCTAAGACCAACTGTATGAGCTTCAACAAGGCCAAGTGCCCGGTCCCACACTTCAGTCGCAATAACCCTATGCAGTGCTACAGGCTTGGGGACAAGTGGCTGGAAAGATGCCAGGCAGAAAAGGACCTGGGAGTGTTGGTGGACAGCAGAATGACCATGAGCCAGCAATGTGCCCTCGTGGCCAAGAAGGCCAATGGCATCCTGGCATGTATCAGAAGGGGTGTGGTTAGTAGGTCGAGAGAGGTTCTCCTTCCCCTCTACTCTACCCTGGTGAGACCACATCTGGAATATTTAGTAAAGTTCTGGGCCCCTCAGTTCAAGAAGGACAGGACAGGACTCTTGGAAGAGTTCAGTGCAGAGCCACAAAGATGATTGAGGGAGTGGAGCATGTCCCTTATGAGGAGTGGCTGAGGGAGCTGTTTCTCTTTAGCTTGGAGAAGAGGAGAGACTGAGGAGTGACTTCATTAATGTTTATAAATTTGTAAAGGGCGAGTGTCAGGAGGAATGAGCCAGGCTTTTCTCAGTGACAGCCAATGACAGGATAAGGGGAAATGGGAGCAAGCTGGAGCACAGGAGGTTCAATCTGAACATGAGGAAAAACTTTTTTACTGTAAGGGTTATGAAGCACTGGAACAGGCTGCCCAGAGAGGTTGTGAGGTCTCCTTCTCTGGAGACATTCAATACCCGTCTGGACGCATTCCTGTGTGACCTAGTCTAGGTGATCCTGCTCTGGCAGGGCTATTGGTCTAGACGATCTTTTGAGGTCCCTTCCAAGTCCTAATATTCTGTATGATTCTGTGATATTCATATGAGTGAAACAAGCTGGAGATTATCTGATTCATTCTGGAAAAAGTAGATGTTGGCTATGAAGCAGTAGTCCAAAGTATATATAATGCAATTCTTAAGAAATCTGGAAATGCCAAGAAGTAAGGAATAATGGAATATTTTCTGAAATTTAAAATGTTATGAGTACAGTTACACACTTTGGCAATCAAGCTAGGCAAAAGCATACTGACTCATTTTAATTTTGTGCTGCAAAACACAAGAACAGACTAATTAGAATATTAAACGTTCTTAAACCAAGAGAATGGATTTATTAAAGACTGGAGTAACTTCTAACAAAAATGATTCCATTTTTACTTTGGGGTTGGGAGATATGTCACTTATTTTGGAGTAGTATCTCAAGAAATCTGTAGAGGGATATGCTCACTGTCCACTGAAGTAAGTGGTTTAGGAAATCTGAAGAAAAAGTTACCTAGCAGCTGGTAAAGCAACCAAAACCCCAGTATCTTCATCAGAGAGAGAGCTCCTGACTAATATGCTTAGACACCTCTGTTCAAGTCTGAACTTGCCTTTAACTTTCATGAAGACACAGTTCTATTTGTAAGGTAAAAGAAATCTACTTCTTTACCTCCTGTATCTTTTGAGTGAATGAAAGACTGTAGGATACTGTAGGTCAAGGGCAGGGGTCAAAAAAACTATGATAAGCACTATGGGCTCCATTAGATTCCCCCTTCCACAAGAAGGATTGAGACTGCTATTTCTGGCAGGGTTAGACTTTGCAATTAAAACTTAATTTTTCTGACTTCTCTGTTTTGCTTCATTCAAAATTTTCCTATGCTTTCCATTAGTATATAAAAAAATAGTATAGTGAGATAAACAGTGATACTCTAAACTCTTTTAGTGTAACTTCCTTAAGGTTCATGTGTATGATTACAGTCTATATATTGTACATGCACAAGGGGAATTAGTGTTTTGCTTAATGCTTAATTACTAATGGACTGTAACACAGATGAATCTGTCATAAGTATGTAGCCATTCTGAGCTGATGTTTGTAATTAATTCACTAGCTGTAATCTGCACACACAGCTGAAAAAATCAATTAAAAAATTGAAACAAATCCCTTGGAGCAGGACATAAATCACATTGAAAGATTAATTTTCTTTCTGTATTTGTCTCTACATTTTTTGAGGTGTGAGGACTTCTCCACATGTTTACTATAAAAACAAAACAATAATAATAACAAAAAAAATCTCATCAATACCCCACCTCCCGATCAACTTAAAAAGAAAGCATCAGTACTTACAAAAAAAGTGCAAAGTTACTTAGGTGGATTATATTTTGCCTTTTCTTAGGAAAAATTAAGAGTTCCAAAATAATTTATCTAAAGACCGGACTAACACTATGGCTCGTGGCCACTGATGTGGGATGAAAGACAAGAGTCTGTGACTAGTTAATCGGTAAACCTTTTCCTTTCCTTGTGACAGGTGGAAGTATTTCCATTTATTCCTGAGTTCTGTGATTTTAATTTTCTGCTATGCTTCATGGTTAATGAAGATGAGTATTTTATATAATTTGATATATATCTTCTGGAGTATGCTTGTACAAAGAGGGAAAATGTGCATTAATGCAAAAATCTTAAATTGGTTTTTATTTCTATTTTTAACATGCATCATGTAGACCTGCTAAAGATATTCTTCATACTTTTCAATTCATTTAATTGAGTTAAATTTGGTTCTGTATTACAGAAACAACTTCTCCTTGACAGCTACTAAAAAGACAAGTAGTCACAAGTTATTTGCTTTTGCTTCATGCTGAGCTCTATATTATTTAGATATCATTTCCATGCAAAGCATGGAGAAATTTCTTCTTTCCGCCTTTAAAAATAACAGAATATAAATTAATAGAGCCTCAGCACATTTTACTGTTGAGGTTCAAGTTTCATCTTTGAGGGTCTATTATTTGTAACAAAATAAACTTTACATGGATCACAGAAATTCTCTTGGAAACATGAGTAATTCCCTTTTTATGAAAGCATTACTACTATTTAATATATGTTATTATATAAGATTTTATTATGTATATATGGGAATGAAATAAGATCCAGAATCCAGCAATGTATTGCTGCACAAAGTAGAACTCTATAAAGCATTTCATTTTCAGAAATGCAGTGTTTCTACCAAAATAATCAGTTCAAGTTACTGTCTCATGTGGCAGAAGAATTCTCTAAGAAAAAAGTAACTCACTGACAGATACGAAAGAAATCAGTATTCTGCCTTAAAGCCAATTCTTGAACACAGAAGTGTTCAAACAGAACTTTATTTTAGCTTAAGCTCTTCTTGTCCATAGTCACAAGTGGTTCAGTTATGCTGTTTGTTTGTTGTTTCCCTCCCCTCCCCGCCATTACATATGAGAAACAATTAAGCAACCATGTGTGTAGGGGAGTTGTGTCTTTTTCATCAGTAACACTTTGAACCTAAATGTTATCTAGTGCACTTCAACAAATATCAGGTTTACAAAACAGCTTTCAACTCTATCTAAAGTAATTGATTTTTTTTCTATATATTCAACTTTCATTCTAAATTCTGGATATCCTCTGAGATACTTGTGAGGTATCCGTGGGATCTAATGACATTGAACATCTTTTGGGATTGTGCTCTTAGTTTATAAATAGAAGCAATGCATAAAATGTTACTTGGAGTATCTCTAAAAAGAATTTGTCTTTGGGTGTGGGGTGAGAGAGTGGGGAAAAATCATGTAAACTTGATTTTCTCTTCTGTGGCAAGAGCACTAGTTTTCCTACCTGGCATCCATTCTTGATGAAGAAAATCCATTATTAAATCCTTATCACCAAGAAATAAAATGAAGAGGAGGCACAGTAAACAGCTGAAATAAGCTAATAATGGTAGCTAGCTACTCTGTTCCTGTAGGGCTCTTGCAGTCCCATCATTTTGGCATGAGTATCAAAGAAATTATGTTGAACTCTGATTCAGGCTTTTCTTAAGTCATCTTTAGAAGAGCTGACATTCTAATTGCTCCACAAATTGTTTTAGCTCAGAATTTGTTAAGCACTGACACGCTCTACTGAGAAAAATAAAGGTATGTAATATGACATAGTGACAAATTAATACTTTAGAATCAGATTGGCAGAACAATTAGCTTAAATATTTCCTACATCTTAATGTCTATTCTACTTCGGGAAGCCAGAGTAAGTCCTACTTTTCTGAAGGATATGTTGCCATGTAGTGATAGTAGTAAATCAGGCCATCAAAGGATTTAACAGGATTACAAGGAGTCTGGTAGCAATTACATTTAAATCTAGAAAATTAAAAACTAGGGAATTTAGGTTCAATACGATGTATTTAGTATAATACTTTCCACTGGTATCACATAAGCTGATACTTCGCAGTCCTCATTATATATATGCAATTGGTCATGTGAACAAAAATGAAATAATGAAGTCTGAACTACAGGATATATACAACTTATACAAAAGAAAACAATATGTTTCTGATTTGCTTCCTTTTATATTGTAATGCAATCAGGGTTTTAAATTAATATTTGTCTAGAATTAAGTCTGTTGAATTTGATTTCATGCACATATAATATTGTATGGAACATATATTATGGGTCTCCACTGACAACCAACAGATTAATATGATATGAAGAGTACAGCTAGTATATTGGTGTAAAAAACCAAACCAAACCAAACAAAAAAAAAACCAAACCAACACAGGTCTTTTTTCATATAAACATTCTTTAGGTCAATTGTGAAATACGGATGATTCCTTGAATATCACAGATTAAATAATACAGAGCTGGTACAATCATTAATTTAGGTAGGAAACATTTTTACAGAGTTATTCTATAGTTACAGGAATATTTAAAGAATATTATACCTTAACCTACTGGAGACAATTGTGATAGAAATAGCTGTGGAATCTAAGCCAGGAATTTTATTGCTTGCATAATATTTCTTTCGTTACATGTCTGAGTCATGTTAAGTAGCTATATAGTCTGGTATAGTCTGTTTCATTATACAATGGAAATACATCAGAATCTTACCCATACTTTAACTTACTTGACTATGTTCCTAAAACAGAGGCAGCTATAACATAAGAGTAAACAAACCCAAAATTTCATAGAAGAAGTAAACAATGTTGAAATTTTCCTCTTTACAGAGCCTCTTACACTAGTTTCAGGTTTAATGGACTTCAGAGGCATGATATTTCTTTTGCACAACTGCAGGTAGAAGCAGTATTCAATTCTTAACTTTCTGATGAAACTGTAAAATGGAATGAATGTGTTTGGACTCAGGCAAGAAGATTTTATAAATGTTAGGTTATCATGTTGGAACTTGAGAGTGGTTTGATTTTTTTAACATTTCTGTCTTTTTGTTTCTGTATTACTTTAACAACGGATTTAAATGGTCTGACCATATTGGTTTTTGGATTGTAATTTTATTAACATAAAATTTTAAGGAGCATGTCATTATAAAACAGACTTTTAGCTGAACCTAAGCCCAACTTCTAAGGTTGTTTTATTACTGAATAATCTTAACCCAGAAACAGTTAAGAATTGGACTGAGACCACAGTATCTAAATGTTAGTAAATATATTAGTAGAATTAAAGGGCTGAAGGGAACCTTTAGATGTCATTCAGCGTGTCCTTTGTTTCCCAAGGAAGGATTAACTATGTTTATGTTACCCTTATGAGAAGATATTTTAGATATTCATAAAAGTCTCCCAGTAGTGGAGACTCTATAACTTTCTATGGCTACATTTACTCTCAAAGTTTTTTTTTCTAATTTCAAATCCTGTTTGTCATTGTTGCAATCAAGCTGTTACTTTTACTCCTTTCCACTACGGAGATGCAAACCAGATTATTCCCACTTTTACCTTTTGGGTACATGAAAAGTGCTGTTTCCTCCCTCAGATGCCTTCTCTTCTGGCTAACTCACTTTCATTCATCTAGCATGAACTTTTTTCAAATGTTAAAGCATCAGTTGTTTCAATTTTCTTATGATGTCGCTTTATTTCTTTGTTTTATTTTTATTAGTTTTAGTGGTAGAAAACGATATAGCATCTCATGTTTGCTTTGAAAATTCCACTCTCATTTCTCTTGAAACTAGCTAAGTACTTGGACTTTTAGCACACTACAGCAGTGAGCCCTGTTGTTAGGAATTGTTTAAGGGATACTTTTATGTTTGTCGTGGTTTAGGCCCAGTGCATAACTGAGCACCAAGATGCTCCAAAAACGGCTAGTCAAAATAAGGACTGGGAGGGCTTCTAACCACTTAAACAGGTCACAGGCAAAAGACAGACTCATCATAAGGAATAAAATACAAAACAATTTTAATTTTTTACCAACATCAGAGTAGAACAATGGGAAATACAACCAGATCTTAAAATCAAAACACCTTCCCCCCATCCCTCCCTTCTTCCCAGGCTCAGCTTTTGTTCCCGGTTCCTTCACCTTCCCCCTCCCCCTTTGCCTTGAGGTGCAGGGGGATTGGGGTGGGGGTTTGCAGTCGGTCTTCCCGCCACGTGCTTCTCAGGAGTAGGAAAAAAAAACCTCAGTCCAGTCTCTCTCTCTCTGCTTCCACGTGGCCCCCTTTCCATGGGGGAAAAAGAAATCCTCAAAAGTCCAATATGAGTCTGCCCACAGCTGCAGTTTCCCTCACACACAAAACTGCTTCAGCCCGAGTCCACAAAACTTCAATCTGGATCTGCCCATGGTCACAGTTCCCTTTCACACTACCAGTCGACCCGGCTCTTGCCACGGGTTGC
>NW_010177099.1:0-856 GCF_000695765.1 Mesitornis unicolor | reverse complement strand
CTGGCCCCGCAGCTCCAGGAGGAGCCCCCGGTCCAGCGCCTCCAGCAGCCGCCGGGTGTAGAAACGCTGCTTGTCGCTGGGGATGGCGTCGGCGGCGGGGAACGGGACCTGCTCCAGCGCCAGGGGCCCAAAAAGGTCCTCGCGCCCCCGGGAGGGCCGCAGGGGGCTGTGGAACAGGCGGCAGCCGTGGGGGTTGCTGACGGTGAGGGCGCAGCTCTGGCGGCCCCGGTACTGGAACGTGAGCTCCAGGTCGGTCACTGGGGAAGGGGACAGAGAGGAGGGGGTGGAGGTCATGGATGGGAGCGACGTGGGGAGCCCGGAACTACGGACGTCAACATACGGACACCCCAAAGGCAGGGACACCCCATAGAGACACCTCATGGACACCCCACAGACATCCCAAACCCATGGACACCCCATACAGACACCTCAAAGTCATGGACACCAACATATGGACACCTCATGGACACCCGAAACCCATGGACACCCCAAAGTCATGGACAACCCATAGAGACACCTCATGGACACCCCACAGACATCCCAAACCCATGGACACCCCATACAGACACCTCATGGACACCCCACAGACATCCCAAACCCATGGACACCCCATACAGACACCTCAAAGTCATGGACATCAACATATGGACACCTCATGGACACCCGAAACCCATGGACACCCCAAAGTCATGGACACCCCATAGAGACACCTCATGGACACCTCAAACCCATGGACACCCCAAAGTCATGGACACCTCATAGAGACACCCCACGGACACCCCAAACCCATGGACATCCCATACAGACACCCCATACAGACACCCTAAAGTCATGGACACCCCATCCAGCCACCCCA
>NW_010177098.1:0-7745 GCF_000695765.1 Mesitornis unicolor | reverse complement strand
CCCAAACCATTCTATGATTCTATGATATTATGTGTCTATGTATATCTATATTCATTTTTAGATATACACCTAAGTGTCTGTGTATGTATACATGTGTATGTGGAAACGTTACATGTCTGTAGTACCCCTAAAATACATTACTTTGATATATTGTTTTGCAAATAAGAGTTAAGGCTGTTCCCTCTAATACAGCCAGAGGCTTAGGAATCTGCCTACAAAACAGTCATCAAAATAAAACAAAAGAACACAGCATTATTACTTGCAGTAATTCTTGGTCGCTTCTTTGGGGAAATAGTACCTTCAGTGTTTGCAGCTTTGTGTCTCTGATGTCTTCCTCTACGCTCCTCGTCACAGCTGGCAGCTGATCCCTACCATTTACATACGCCAACTGGGACAGTTCATCCTCAGGTTGTTCATCATCATCAGACTGCTCAGAGCTACGGTGTACAGGGGAGCAGAAAAAGAATTAAAATTTATTTTTGCTGATGAATGTTTTACTCCACCAGAACATTACTGTAAACCAAAATGAAAACAATCGCACAAAATACGTTTAGATGCATTCAGTAACCCCAAATCAACTCGTACCCAAAGTGACGTCTCCTATTCGGGACAAAATAAAGCATATATGATTAAGAACAGTGTTCTGTTTGCAGTAAATACATTTCGACTTAGCAAAGGAAAGAAGAAAGGAGGAACAGACAAGGGAAACACCATGACTTGTGTCGTGCTATAAAAGGTTACTGGCCAATCTAGCAGCAACCACCTTGACACATTTCAGTTATCTGAATTCCATCAGACCATCTCAAGTTTGTCTCAAGCAGCCTTGCTAGCCATTTATTTGCCCAACAGATAAACAGATGTAGGTAAGTTCTTTGTAAAAGCTTTCCAGTGCAGTATCAACACTCTGTCCTAGATCTCAGCTCACTAAGAAAGAAAATTCAAAGGTCCTTATGCAGCATCCTAACATCTAAACATGAGAAGAACCTTTCTGAAAAAAGCTAAGTCCTGAATTTACTGGAAGATTTATCACTAGAGCTAACCTGCAGAAAAATGCAGTCCCTATCTATTTCCTATCTATTTTTCCACGATATTCAGTTACACAGATAAGACTAAACACAAGCACAGGTCTCCCACCCTACTGTCCTCCACAGAGACATAAAAATCTCCTTTCCTCAACGAAAATTAATTGAACTACATGGAGTTTGTCATTCCATGGGAACTTCACCATCAGAAAGGCTTGAGTGCAAGTCTCTCTACACAGAGGTAAAAGACTAAAATAAAACTCTTGTTTTTCCTCACTCTTTCTTTACCAGTTGCAACAGGCAGACTGCAACACAATGCTGAAAAAAGTAGTGACGTGCCACTTATGTAGAAGACGCACACTATTTTGAGACAGCTGTTCCTCAGATAATCCTTTTCTCCTTATGCTCTTCAAAAGACACTCTCTGGTTGTGACTCAGAGTAAAAACATCCTCAAATAAAAAAAATAACCCAAATTCCTCTTCAAGCCACCAAGCCACCAAAGTTGTAAGCTTCAGAAGGTGAATCCAGCATCCACTTTAAAAAAAGTCATAGTATATTGGCATATTAAAATTCTATTAGCATATTTCAGATCTTTTTGCCTCTATAAGGAAAAAAAATCTTTATAAACTGCATTTAAAAAGAAAATCAACCCAAATGAAAATAGTAACACTGCAGTTACCCTATCCTCTCCTACTGGGGATTAACATCTAGATACAACTAAGCCAGAGTTGCACACATCATAAATCTTGTGGTCTCTATATAATCCCATTCTTTTGAAGGATGAAGAAACACTCATTTAACCACTAAATGGGTATGACTGACCCACATAATCTTGTGTTTGAGTTCTGCTTTTATCCAGCAGAGTCCAGACAGCAAGTCTGGCAGTGAAGCTTGCAGCACACTTCCTTTTAGGAAAGACATGCTTTCTGCTCTGAACTTTCTGCTTTCTGCTCTATCCCTTATTCAGGATGAGGGTGGATGGAATATCCTGCAAAAATGCAAAAAAAAAAAAAAAATCACAAAATCCCCAAACATTCAGTAACAGATGCACTAAAATGCACAGTGCAAAGTCACTCCATTGGCTGAGTCTGTGCAAAGCCAGGCTAAATTCAGCACAAGCCAGAGCTCATAAACCTGGCCAGATCCAAGCTACCTCCTCCCATGCCCTCAATTTATTGATTAGCTCAACCAGAACACCACTTGTGAAACAACTCAGCGGGTTCAGCGCACATCGGTCAGCACAACACGCTACGTCAAAGTGTCAGGCACTGGGGTCCCTGGTGCATGAGAGACCAGTGGCTACACAGGAGTGCTGAAGAGTGCAAGAGGATGCAGCTCATGTTCACCAACGCCACTAGGAGCCACTTTGCTGCCTGTCTCTCACTCCTGTAATTGGAATACAGCATAGAAACAGCAAGCTGTGGCTCTGCAAGTTGGATCCTGCATGGCTTATTAGCATTGTCTCCACGTGGTACAGAACTGCTTGTACTGCTTCCAAATCAGGTTGATCCCAGAAGCAGCATGACTACATTTACACAGCACTGCACTATCCAATTCGGTGCACGCAACCAGCTTGCCGTCTCTGTGTCTTTGCATAGTCTACAACTTAAACCAGAGACAAAAGCATGACTTCACTCTACTAACCACTATATTTTTTTCTTACCAAGTATGTGTCTTAAGTTGAAGCTTCAGGAAAGATGCATTAAAAAAAAAATAAATCAAGAATTTCAGGTAATAGCAGCAGGGAAAAGCATTATTTCATTTCTACTGACAAGCTCCAGTAACTCCATGCTCTGTGTAAGGACTAAAAATCTGACAAGAGACTATGCCTGTTATAGCTGCTGTTCCCATAAAAGTTTTCTGCAGATTAGTTCAGCCAGACTATCAAAAAAGCAGGTGAAGCCATCTTGTTTTGCTTAGCAGAGTAACGTTTAAGGGGCACAGTCACCACATTTCAGTCACACAGACATGTAACCAGAAGGTAATAAGGAGCAGGGGTTTCTTCAAGCCATCTCAACTGGCTGTGTGAGACATCTGTCCACATCTTGTCTCTCCTGCACTCTCAGTGCTGCCTTTTCAGCACCCACACAAGTGACTTACACACAAATCTCTTCCCTCCCAGCTTATTCAAAAATACAAATTTCCAAATCACTAAAAAAAGTTTTCAATAAGCACAGCAAGCACATCATGCAATTCATACTTAACTTCAGCTCCAGAGCTCTTAGACTATACACTGAAGCTCTACTTGCTTTCCTGTCCACTGTGGTTTCATTAAAAAAATGAAACAAGCTAAAATCAGCTCTGATGTAGTTTAAACCTAATAAAGCAAGTATTTTATGGTTAAGCTTTCAAGTGTCCTTAGAAGTATTGCAAAGAGGCAAATGCACAAACATACAATGAACATCACACATCATTCAGCATCACAGAACTTGTGTCTTCTTTGAGAAAATGGCTTAAGAGCTGGATTCTTCTTCACTGGAAATCCAGTAAAGTTTAGTTAGGGGCAGGTAAATCACAAGCCAGTAAACCAGAGCCTAGCCTCTGATTTTCAGTTCAGTAGTTCAATTTAGAACACCACATCAGGTTGCATAAACATTACAGAAAACCAGCCTAAAGCTTACATTACAGCCACATCTCTCCTTGGAGCCCTGTTTTCTTTCGCAGCACTGCAGTTTCTTGGTTCTTCATCTTCACTGTCTGAAGACGGATCTAGGAATTGCACCCCTCTTCGATGCTTGAAATAAGATCCCTCCGTTGTCCTCTCAGCTTCAGGAGTTTCTGGGATGGCGGAGTGCCCTGTGCAGGCCATTTCAACAGAGGAAAAGATAGGAGACAATGACTTATGATTTAGAACTTCAAATATTTATCTGTACTTAGAGCATCAGATAGTTATTATTTCTTCCTCACAGGCAGCAACTATTCAAACAGATGTTGCATCCTTATGCATGGAAAACACCTGTAAGCTGTATTCCCTGAAGTGGTGACTTACCTAGCAAAAAATCCTCAACCTTCTTACATCAAATAATTCTTATACGACAAAGTTTAAGGTCAGGTATTTTAGGTTGATAACTACTTAAAAATACATTTTTATTTTTGGAAAAATGAATAATCAGGAAAATCCTTTGAACTGCTTCCAGGCTGATCAGGACATAGACAGAAACATGCTGGTGTATCTGATAGCTGATTTATGATCTGCTTGTCTTGATAGCTTTTCAGAAAGGGAATGTCAGTATTAGACTGCAGAAAATTACAAAGCTACCCCAAGGAACTTCACAGGTAAGTTGCAACTCCTATAGAGACACAATCTATTTAGCCAGTCTTTTCCACATTATGCTCCAGATGATTCTTAACCAGGTAACTTAGCATACAGAAGGATGCTTCATGCTATATACGAAGCACCAGGATATACAGAATCAGAATATGTCACTGTGAAGGCATCTCACAAACCATATACTACCTTCACTGGCACCAGCAAAACTGACCCACTATGTGTGCATTAGCACATATTAACTTCTCAGTTCTGAACATGCTTGTAAGAGAACCAAAAGCATAAGCAGCCGGTCTACTCAAAAAATTCCTGAATTAGTCATGAATAATGCATGACTAAGTCCCCCACTGTCAGCTACACCTGAAACCAACTCCATTCACACATCTAGATGGGGAAACTGTGACCACGCAGGGAAATCTACACTAAACCTGACATACAAAATAGGCAAGTGGAGAGAGAGGCTTAGAGTACTGTGAAACAAAATCAAAAAGCCTATGCCATATTAGGCTTTGCCCTGACATCCTGTTTCAACACAGTACGAAAAGCAGCGAAGGCACTGTGTATATGGCTTATTTCAAGGTGGTTCTAACTAAAACTTTGATGGTCCCCTGTAATCCTGGGCAAGGTAAAACACATGGTTCAAACCATTGCCTATGAAGGCTAGAACTGGTCTGTTTCCATCCTTAGAAGACCTTAAGGAAAAACCCCAATTGTCAGTTGATGCATGTGGACTTGAACATGCACCTTCTAGTTTCATTCTGTCCTACCACTTTACCATTTTTACAGCCAGTGTTGGAAAGAACTATTAAACACAGAGTAGTTGGTAAGCTGAGTAATTTTGTTTACGACCAGACAAGTTATGGACCCTGGAGGCATATGGCTGAAGAGAGGAAGAACAACACACGGAGCAGAGAACATGACAGCTGCAGAGAGCATTTGCTGTATGTAAGTAATCTGGCAGAAAATAAATATAAAATAACTCGCTCTGGCAGCATTTGATGGAAACAAAGATAAATCCTAACAGTACAAGCAATTTGTTGACAATGGGAAACCACTAGGTGATACTGGCTTTTAAGAGAAAGGTACGTAATAAACTAAAAACATATGGTACCAAATGTTACACAGAGTGCTACTGAAAAGGATGAAAAGAACTTGAAAATGGAGCTTAACACTGGTTTAAGGGATGGGAGTGAACATAACTGAAACTTCTTGAAATATAAGGGTTTAATGACAGTTCAAAAAAGCAATCGGTGAAGCCTTAAGTCTTCAGATGATCTTAGGAAAAGGTCATAGGAAAAATCCTACAGAAAATATGAAACAGTTCTAACCAGGCATTAGTCCATCAGTTTGGAAACAGAGGAGCAAAAAGAAGGAGGAACACCTAATTATTGCCATCTCAGTTTTTGATTCACGGAAAAACATCAGAGTCTGTCAGGGAGTTAGTCACAAGAAGTAAGAATTGTCTTGTTTCAGCAGAGAAACCCATGTTTTGATTTCCCACTAAAAACCTCTATAATCTGGGATTTCCATATTTCTTACTGATCAGGTTTAAAAAGAAGGGTTTTGTCTGTCTTCCGTGCCGAAGAAGAATCCACTCCGCAGGTGACTGGCAGGTTTTACTCCTATCTGCTGCTGCTCCACCCAGCCCAGCCCAGCCCTCACTTCTCCATTCCAGCCCCAGGGGCACACAAATGGCAGCTGTCACCTGCTCCCCTCCTCGCTGATCGAGACAAGGGTGCCGTGGATCTCACCACCCTCTAGCTGGTGGCTGGCACTGGGTCCACATAGGGGACTCAGACCCTCCAGTTCCTTCAAGGCTGCTTCACCTGCTCCTGGTTCAGCTCTGCTGCCTCCACAGGGGGATGGCACCACAGACACACAGGCCTCCACAGCCCACACTGGCTGACACTTGATTTTCCACTCTGGTCCCTCCAGCTGCTGGCACTGAGACCCCTGTGCACACAGCAGAGATTGCCCTCACCCACGGAGGTAGTTAGGAGAGGATTTTAATGAGAAGACAGGACTATGGTGATCCTGAACAGTGCATGGCCAGACAAGTATACTGACCTGTCCACATGCAACTGACCCCTGTTATCCCCTTATCCTTTGATCTTCCCCGCACTTGTTCCTCCTCAAACCACTCTGATCCCTCCTCTTCCACGCTTTTGGTTCCTCCCCTTAAACATTCCATAGCAAGTTTTGTACAAACCTACAAAGTTCTTATTTGCATTTCATCGTAAGTCCCACACCCCCAGAAACAGCAACCTTGCTGCTGCCTCACAGTGATGGGCATCCCCCACAACTCATGGGGCTGACAGCCTTCTGTGACAGCCCTGGCAGCCAAGGCAGCAGCCATTCCTCTGATTGGGCTCCCCTACCTGCCACCATGTCTGTGTGCAAAGACAAGCCTTCTACCCCGTGATGTGACACAAAAATCCCACCCGTGTGGCTGGTACCGAACAAACCTGAGCTCCCCGCTGTGGAGAGCATTTGATCTATGTTGTAAGAAGATTTTACATCCTCATAATGCACATACAGCATCACGGGCATCCTCTCCCCTCTAGTGTGTCAATCCTTTTAAAACTCACGTGCCTATAATCCAAACACCAGTGGTGCTTTCTCAGCCGCTAATTCTGGAACCATAATTTCTGCTGGAAATAAATGTAGTTTCTTCTGCCTCCATTCACTAACGCTGTAACTTGCTGAGTGAAGCTACTACAAATTTGCAAATTCAAATTCAATTCATTTCAAATTCTTCTTTTCTCAGCCGCTAATTCTGGAACCATAATTTCTGCTGGAAATAAATGTAGTTTCTTCTGCCTCCATTCACTAACGCTGTAACTTGCTGAGTGAAGCTACTACAGAGCATAATGCCAGTTTTGAAAGCTGATTTGCCTGCAGAGACTGGACAAAGAGGCTAAAATAAATTTATCTGATAACCAAATGCTGAAGCGGGCTACATGGTGTCTAATTCCTTCGTCTGCAGAATTATATTAAAATTATTTAAAATAATTTTAATTAAGTTACCATAAACTTCTAAACCTTTTCTATCACTGTAATGGTTTTTAGATGAGACAGAAGTCTCACTTTGCGAAGTAATCTTTTTATTTGAAAAGCCCATACCTGTGTAAACTTAGGAAGGTCTAAAAATCACTAGTTCTGAAACAGTAACATACTGTCCCAAGACAGACCCCACTGCAACCAAGGCCAACTTGCTGGCAGTTGAAAGTTCCTCAGCCGTACCTTCTTCCATCTATCCATGTTTGGAGGAAACGTGTTGTCCTTGATGCTATTGCTTTGCTTCAGCTGAAAACTGTGTAATTTTAAAGATGACTACAGGAAAAGAGCAAGGGAGACCTTTGGTAATGTGTCAAACATTTTTATTAGATTTAAACACAAAGGTGGGTGCAAATTCATTTCAGCAATTCTTCTCTAGCAAAATAAAAATAAAGCA
>NW_010177097.1:44825-48444 GCF_000695765.1 Mesitornis unicolor | reverse complement strand
TATATATATTCTGTTCTTCCTGATGGTTGTCCTTGTACCTTGTGAAAGTAAACTTTTACAAGGCACATGTCTCATAGTGTGATTTGATAGGAGCTGGGTGAATCACAATATTGGAAAAAAATATTTTTGTTCAAGGCCAATTTGAAATGAGCTTTGGGCAGGGAATTGTGAGTGTGAAGGAATAAGAGGAGGGGAGCAGAGCAACCCTCTCCCTTCATATATCAGAAATAGAAGCAACTGATGGTGGACATCAATATTAATATTAATAAAAAGAGTAAATTCTGCTTTCTCAGGTACTGCTGAAAGGTCTAGTGGCTAATACCAGGGTTTGCAGGGCACTGCCATCCTGAACCCCTGTGCTGCCCACCTGAAAGGTGATGTGTTTGGGAGATCTGTCAGTCCTGGCGCCTGCTGCCCAAGACAGTTCCAGTGGCAGAGCTGACTGCGACTGCTGAAGGCTCAGCATTCCCAGAGTGCCAGCCCGAGGATTTGGGTCTTTTGAGGATCCCAGCTCCAGAGCAAGGAGGGGGGGGTGGTTCTTTGGGCTTGCTCTGCTGCAAAAAGAGAAGGTGAGCAGCTTTGGAGTTTCCCAACTTTCGAAGTACAATTCACAAAACTGAAAGGTACCATGCACTGTAAGTCAAGCACCAAGCTGAGCAGGACTAGCAGCAATCAGTAGCTGAAAGCTGCAGTATGCAAGGAGATAATAGAGAGAGCCCCAGGAGGGTCTATTTCTAGCCCAGGAATCCCATCCTTGGGCTATTTCTGGAATTTCTTGTCTTTCCTTGAGCTAAGCTCTGAGATTGGTATTCACAGCCTGAAATCTCTTGTGAATGTGCCCGCCTGCACTCCCTGTGGGAGTGTGAAAACTGAATCACTTGTAAAACTTGGAGAGTTCAGTCAGGGGAACAGATGCTTTTGGTCCCTTTCAAGCAGGGTATACCTGGATTTTGTGTGTTGAGGGGTGGGGTGCAGCTGGAAAAAACAACCCTCTGAAATTGTTTACTACCTGGGTACATGCCAGATGAAGCTATGGTTAATTTGGTTTGGTTTGGTTTTGGGGGGTTATTTTGATGGATTTTTGGGTTTGTTTGGGGTTTTTTTTGCCAGCCTACTGAATTTGGACCTTTGAGTAGGTGCATGAAGTTAGAGGAAAGCAGGCCAGAAGAGACTGTACCAGTGTAGAGAGGAGAGAAGGTAGTTCTGAAGCCCAGATCTCCACATGTGGCACTGTGTAGTTTTATCATGTGACTGTCATTCAAAAACTGTGAGTTATCTTGGGAGCACTAGGTCAGGTCTAGGTGCCTCTCATGCAATGCTACAGAGTTAGGCCTTGTAAGCTTTTGGTGCCTTAATTTCCCTCTGTGCCTTCTGCCGTCTTTTTCACAGAAGTCATACCTTAACAGCATGGATGCAGACCTTTTTCCTAGCCCACCCTAGACCAAGGCAGAGTGCACTTTTCTGGAAGGTGTGGGTATGAACTATCTTAAGTTTCTGAAAGTTTAGAACCTGCATTTTCTTCCTGTAGGATATACTATAATCATCATAGAATCATAGAATGGTTTGGGTTGGAAGGGACATCCAGTCCACCCCCCCTGCCATGAGCAGGGACATCTCCCACCAGACCAGGTTGCCCAAAGCCCTGTCCAACCTGGCCTTGAACACTTCCAGGGAGGGGGCATCTACAACGTCCTTGGGCAACCTGTTCCAGTGTCTCACCACCCTCACAGTAAAGAATTTCTTCCTAATATCCAGTCTAAATCTACCCTCTTCCAGTTTAAAACAACTCCCCTTCATTCTATCCTACCTGCCCTTGTAAGAAGTCCCTCCCCAGCTTTCCTGTAGGACCCATTCAGGAACTGGAAGGCTGCAATAAGGTCCCCCTGGAGCCTCGTCTTCTCCAGGCCAAACAGCCTCAACTCTCTCATCCTGTCATCATAGGGGAGGTGCTCCAGCCCTTTGATCATCTTTGTGGCCCTCCTCTGGACCCACTCCAAGAGCTTAATGTCCTTTTAGGGGGCCCCAGAAGTGGATGCAGTACTCCAGGTGGGGTCTCAGGAGAGCAGAATCACCTCCTTCATCCGTAGAGAATCTTATAATATTTTTTTTTCTTTGAGCCTGTGAGTGTGCAGTTACAAACAACCTCTTCTGCTTTGTTCTAGCCTTACAGGTGTGAGTGTGAGGCAAATATGCTTTGAGAAGGCTGCTTAAGCTGAGTTTTTGGGGCAACTAAGGTCAGGTACATCTGGCCTGTAATCTCATGTGGTCTGATTTGGTGGGATGATGTCATTTCTGGGAGGGCCCAGAAGCAAAAACTCATGCCCCAGGGTTGGGGGATTTCTTCGTGGCCAAAGCAGCCAAGGATGGTGGTTGTAGATTATTCCTGGACTTTACCTGCCAGTCTTTGGCCAGCAGTGTAGGTGCTTTTGTGAATCCACTCTAAAAAAAGCCATTGAGAGAAGGTTGTCCTGGGATGCCAGGTTCAGGCAGAGAGGTGGCTTTTGGATGCTCCTCCATGTCAGAGTTCATGGGACCACAGTTAAGGACCACAGGAGGCCATGCTTTGCAGTAATGCACCATCAGAAACTTTCCTCTCCTTTCTTTGAAGCTTTTGCTGCATCTGCTGGGTTTCCATTAGGCATTTTCTAGCAGGGCTTTGACTTCTTATGCTGGTGATCTCTGCTTCACAGTTGACACCAGCAGATCCACATGAGAGCTGTAAATTGAAGTTTTCCTGCACAAGTGTCATCTTTAATTTAATCAATGCCAAGTATCTCCTTAATGCTGAAGAGGGAGAATAAATATCAGCAATTCACAGCAATACCTGACTGACCTTCTTCAGTAACAAAGGAGATCCTTACAGTGGCCCAGGCACTTCTCACATGAACCACAGTATCTGCCTAAGAAGACAAGTCCTTTTTAAGTATTCAGCAAAATGGTTTAAAATGCTGAAAAGAATAGAATGAAAGAACAAAAAGCCATAAGATTTGGTCAGTGCTAGTGTATCTTGTTAATAAAATGCCTTTAGAAAATAAGCACAGAATATACATTTTCTTACTTCACATTAATTGCTTTTGACCATGTTGTATAAAAAATGTTACAAAGGCTGTAGTAATAGAGGGGGGGAAAGCAATTTTCATGTTAATACTGAATTCCAGAGAACTGTTGAGTTGGCCTTTGCAGTATTTTTGACAGAAAAAAAGATCTGTATCACTCTTTGTATTTTTTATGTGAACTAATCTAATCTCATTGCTACCTTTCACAGGTTTCTTTACTGCACGAGATTTGATAGATGTTTCATATAATTATAGCTACAGGGAAGTGGAATAATTCAGGGATTTCTACCAAGGGACTTTGCATGCAAGGGCAAGAATCTGAATTTGGCATATAAAAGCAGGAGGGGCTGCCAGTGAAGCTCAAAGAGGGGAGATGTGATGAGAATAATTGGAAAGACTGTCGTCTCAACATCAGTGTGTTAGATTGACAGGAGGTGGGTGCTGTGAAAGATATGAAAGGAAAGAAAGAAAACAGAGGAAAACAGAGTGAGAAGGAAAACAACAGAAGCAGCAAGATTTTGAAATTGTGTCCTAGGTGATCCAGAGAAAGTACAGTGTCAAAG
>NW_010177097.1:11217-44794 GCF_000695765.1 Mesitornis unicolor | reverse complement strand
GAAAGAGTGGCAGAGGGGAGCTGGTGGTGGTAAGGATTCTTGAAGGAAGGTCAGAAGTTTCGTTTTGGCCATGTAAAGCTTACATTGCCCTGGCATCTCCCTCTGATGTTTTCCTGTCAGTGTTGTGGAGGAACTGGGTGGAATTGAATGCCCTTGGTGGTTTGAAACCACATCGGCAAGGTGCATGTGGGGAGTCAGAACTGAAACAGTTGCATTTGAGGCAAATGTTTTTAGTGAACCTCTGTTTAGAAATGTAAAGATGAAATGAATGGGCAGATTTGCGCAAGCAGGACAAGGGAATAACTTTATGGGTTGGAGTTTAGAGTGAGATTACAAAAGATGAACAGAGAAGTATGTGAGCTTAATGGCAGGGAAAATTGGGGGGCCTGGAACATAAGCTGAAAAAAAAGTTGGTGTTTGATCTGGGAAAGAGGGAGCTAATAAAGCTCAAACTGAATTTGTCTAAAAGTAAAGTCAGCAAAATCAACAGTTTGCAGAGACACAGAGAAGCCTTCACGGAGACAAATGTGTATTACTTGTTGGTAAAGTTACAAAAGGAAGTTGAGTTAGTTATTAAGATTTCAAGCTTTGAATCAGTGGCAGAGTATAAAGATAAAGTCCTGACTTTGTGTTCAAACTTCCAATTTGATTAAATTGTTTGTCATGAGTAACCTCTATGCAGATGGATCTTAACCAGTGTTAGGTTAGTAAAATTGGTGGCTATATATTTATAATTATGTTGTGACATTTTTTTTTTGACTGGTATATTTATGCTGAGGCTTTTTGTCTCCTACCATAGTTGTTCTTCTCATGACCTGTCAAACTCGTGGGATCAGGCAAGTCTGCATCGCACTTCTGACCAGTTCAGCTCTTTGGGAAGTATGGACAGCTGGGACCACAGTCTGCAAGTAGCCCAGTATGGAAGACTTTCCTCTGCAAGGTCTAACAGTAGCATTGATCATCTAGGGAGCCAAAGCAAGCGGGATTCAGCCTACGGGTCTTTCTCCACGAGTTCCAGCACCCCTGACCACACTCTGTCCAATGCAGACACGTCATCGACAGAGAACATGCTGTACAAGGTAGGCCACTGGGAGACTGCTAAGCACGCAAGCAAGTGTGGCCAGTTTTTGAATGACAGCAGTGGAATAGAGGACAAACCTGGGTATTTGCCAGCTCCCATCCAATACGAGAACAGCAAAAGTCCTAGAATAGAGGAACACCCTGATGGCAAGCTTGCTGTCTCTGGAAGATCCAGTTTTGGACCTGTCTGGTATGTTCCTGATAAGAAGAAGTCTTCATCTCCTCCCCCACCACCTCCACCTCTCCGTAGTGACAGCTTTGCTGCTACCAAAAGCCATGAGAAAGCCCATGGCCCTGTGTACTCAGAGGGTGCCAGCACGCAGCACTTTACAGCCCTGAACCAGCCTCAGCCCAGGAGTGACTGGAACTTGGAAACTGTGGAGCAGCAGCGACGGCCCTCCAGAGCGTGCGACAGGAGGGTCAGCGGCTCAAATTATAAACCCGATCTTGGTTCAGAACACACTTTTTCTTCGTCTGGTGAAAGGCACAATAGTAATACAGGGACTGTGAACAAACTGCAGGCGTCCTTGTCCAGCACTGACGTTCGGTTTGCACAGCCTACTTACAGTTACCACCACCATCACCAGTACAGTGACGAAAGCACTTTTTTTCCCAATGCAAGACTCTTAGCTGCACATAAAGATCAGCAGCATCATCTGTCCTATAGTGGCGTTCAGGAGTTACCTACAGACCATTTTCATGGCTACAGTCCAAACCAAGCCAGTCTGCTCAACACTTCTTCTTCGAACAGTGCTGCTGAACAGAAGGTGGACAACACTGGACAGAGTCGCTATTACTGCGTGACAGCAAAACAGCCTGCTCAGGGAAGCTCAAAGCCACTACAACTCAAGGATGACAGCTGGAAACCTGCGGCGGGGGCTGATGCATCGCTTGGACCTCACGAAAACCCTGCAGTTGTCACAATGGTCCAAAAACCAAAATACTATCTACCTCAACAGCCTGTTGAATCTTCGCTGAAAGGGGGTGAGAACAGTAGTCATTACTCAGTGGACAGAGAGGGGGATGCTAGGTGTGTTGTAGTAGAAGAAACTAAAAAACCCAATCACACTGAAAAATCTGGACAAAAGAAAAAATTTGAGAGCAGCTCTGAGGGAAGTGAAACTAGGTATGGTCAGCAGGAGTATATAAAGGGCTGCATTCTTACCACTGAAAACAGATCTGCTCAGAAAGATTTTAGGTGGGGGAAAGATGAGAGTAGCAAGATTTCTCCTCAGAAAACCCCGATGTTGCACTCTTTAGCTCAGGAAGGGAAAAAACAGTCTGACAAAAGCCTGGAAGCGGTAACAGAGCGGCAGGCCCCATTTGACACTCACTTGTCTAAACAGGCACGAAGGAGCGATCGTTTTGCAACAACCCTGAGAAATGAGATCCAAATGAGAAGAGCAAAGCTGCAGAAAAGTAGGAGCACTGCTACGTTACTAGGGTCATCTGAAGCCGAGGAGTGCAATGAGACCTGGAAGCCAGAGTCAGCAGAAGCTGTCACCACCTCCCCAGACACTAACTTTTCCAGCACCTACAAAGACCACCTCAAGGAAGCACAGGCCAGGGTTCTGAGGGCCACGTCTTTCAAGCGGCGGGACCTGGAGCCCTGCCACGCTGAACATCTCCCCAGGTCACCTGAGCGGAAAACTGGTAGTTACAACTCTTCGCTATTGGCTTTGGTTTCTGAGGATGTGTCTGGATTCCTCGAGGCTACACAATCTAAACCCAACACTACGGGGAACGGCACCCATCACGTTTCTCGCATTGGAGCCAGGAAAAGGTTCACAGCGGAGCAAAAACTGAAGTCTTACTCTGAACCGGAGAAGATGAATGAGGTGGGGGTGTCAGAGGATGAGTGCCATGCTCATTGCCGTCCAAATGCGTCTGAAGAAGCCCTGGGCTCGTTTGCAGACAGGTGGAAATTTTTTGAAGAAACAAGTAAGCCTGCATATAGGAAACTGGCAGAGAAAGCAGCTCCCCACGGTGGTCCAGCTGAGGGACAGCCTGAGAGGTCAGACAGGAAAGCTCGGGGGGGACAAGAAGGAGAGGAGTCGTGGGATGAGAGAAGAGGTCGGGCAGCCTCTATGGAAACTGCCCATGCTTCAAAAGATGCCATCCACCATAGCAGCAGCAGTAAGGCTGTTGATAGTGTTGTGAAACCTGAACAGCCGCAGCGCCTGGGAACTTTTGCAGAGTATCAGGCATCGTGGAAGGAGCAGCGGAAGCCAATGGAGCCAAGGAGCTCAGGGAGGTACCACTCAGCTGATAACATCCTTGATGCAGGCCACGAGCAGCATGAGAAGCCCCAGTACACCCATGAGAGGTCTCGATCATCCCCTTCTACTGATTTCTACAAACAGGTACAAGTGTCTTTCACGTTATCCTTTTAAATTGCCTGAGGCAGGGGAAGCAGGACAGTGGTGGAGAGGGGAAAGAGAGAACTGTTATGAAAATTTCCAGTTTAGGAATACAATGTGGTACAGTGTTTGCCTTTTGCCAGAAAAGGGATAATTGTTATAGGTAGCTCTTGTAAGTAAAATGAAGAAGATCAAAGTCTGTATTGCACAGGAACTGAGTTTAGCAAAGAGCACTTGGATCAAGTAATTTATTGCGTGTTGTAGCCAGATGGAAGAGAACAGTCTGGTTGATTTGATAATATCCTCTTTTTACAGTAGAGGTATAGGAGGATCAAAGCAATCTTCACCCAGTTATTTCCTAATTGGTGTGGCAGCCTTCCCCATTTTAAGGCTTTCAGTTCTCTGCAACTATGGAGAAAAATGTTCCAAGGGAAAATAATGTCTACTTTTGTCCAATTTTGTTAATGGTCTAATCATTTTCCAATGAAAGAAGAAAAGTCACTTTCCATGTAGCTTTTTTCCTATACAGAAGCTACATGGGACAAAACTTCTGCCTAATAAAGTGTAGAGATTAAAAATATGCCTGTTAATGTTAAGGCTACACTACAGCAACAAATGAAACTGCGTAGTGTTTTATTTTATGTCAGCTTGCTTGATTTAAGATGTATAAATTTGTTCCTCAGAGAGTTGCCAAATGTCTGTTCAACTTGCAAGTAAATATTAGGTTAATTTTCAACTAAGCAGGGCCAGGGAATGGTTGGCAGGTGACAGGGGAAGTAAACAGAGAAACCAAGCCTCTTAAGTTCTCTGTTTAAAAGCTGTTGTTCAAGCTGCCACAAGATTGCCGGATGTGTATAGGGAGTCACAGTGTGTGCAACCTGTGTTGAACTTTACCTCATGCAAGAAAAGAGTTGAGGCAGTGCAGTTGTATATTATTTTTTCCTTTTTTTTCCCCTCTCTTGGTAAAAGCTTTGCATACATACGTACTTACACATCTACATAGCACCTCTGTGTGTGTGTATAAAGGGAGTAGAATGAGAATAGCTCAAAAAGAAACAAAACATGTGGTTCTCTAAAAGTTGTGTACTTTTAAGTTTTTATGGTTTTAAGTTTTACAAAAAGTTATTTTTGAACTCTTATGTGCAGACTTAAGTATGCGGATAATTTACTAGGGTAGAGATTACAAGCACTGCAAATATTCACCTGGAAGTTATTTTGAAAATGAAATTAACTAAATTATTAAATAATTGCCTACCCAGCAGAAAACTCATCGCATAATCCATTCCATGTATGCATTTCTGGTTTATGAGTCAGTGCCTTTAAGTTCAGTAAAGGCCTCCTGGGGCAAAAAGCAGACACCTGTTTGGGCACCTGGAAAATATGGTGATAAGTGCACTGAAGATGCTTACAGCAGGCTGAAGTAAATAAAGACCTTGGTTCGCGTGTATGATTCGGATGATTCCAGTGCTAATGTGCAATTAAATTTCCTGTAGGTTCAGTGTTTGTAATGCAAAGCTGTGCTTTGGGTGTGGTTGTTTGAAGATAGGGAGATAATAAAATTATGGAACAGCGATGTTGTGAGTTTGAGAAACTCAAGTACGCGCTCAGGGATTCAAGAGCTGGTGTGTGCTTGCCTCTTCTAAAATGCCAGCAGCTGTTCTGTACCTTCTTTGCCACGTTTTGGGGTGGTTTTTTTGGTCTTTGCCAAATGGAAGTTGCAAAGGTTTGCATAAACGTTAAGCTGTTCTGTAGATCAGGGAAGTAGAGCAGGGACGGGGACACAGGCAGGTCGATAGCGCTGCGCAAGAGGTCACATCGCATACTGTACCACTTAAAGCCAACCACGCTTAAGGCATGCTCTGCTGTTGACTTCATGTATATTCAAACGGAGCAAACCCACAAATAAGAGGTTCCATAATCATAGATTTTTCGGGAGCCTGAAACATGATGACTTGGTGTCTTACTTGTGCTGTAAACCACTTTTAGGAAGTCTCAGTTGAAGTAAGGAGGCAAGCAGAGGATTTGAAGGAAGATGGGGAGCGTATTTTCTCTAAAGTTAACAATCTGGATGAAAGGAACTGCACCGTAAGGTGAGTATTTCTTAATTTCTGGCTTTAAGAGATTTCTTATGATAACTCTGATCTGATCTTTTCCTGACCCAAACTGGAAGTTTTTCTGTGGTGATTTCAGAGTTTTTTGGATTGCCTTTTTCCCTGGTTTCCCTCCTTCTCCCCACACACTTCAATGTGCACGATAGAATTAATGTTGGGACTGAAATTTATGGGGACTCTAGGGTGAGCTTGAAGAAATTGTCAAGTGTTAAGTGTATTACAGTGTGTTTGGAGCCAGATGATCCTTATTAGTGTGCATCAAACGATTCAGATTTTTTTCATGTTTATCAGTTACAGGTTTTTGGCGGGGCGGGGGGAGGGAATGCTTGAGGTTTCCCAAAAGAGTTTTCCAGTATTATTCTTGGTAAAGCTGATATGCTACTGGAACACAGCAGCACTGTAAATCGGACTTTTCTCTACATGCAGGACATGAAGAGAAGCCACCCAAAGTTGTTTTCCTATTTGATCAGCTCCACTTTTCTCTGTTAATTCATTTTTTAATTAAACTGTACAATATTTTCGGACCCTTTTCAAATGTATGACTGCATGCACGATGCAGTTAAAATCCTTGAATGTCTACCATGCAGGGGGTGCCCTCCTCCTGACCCACAGTTTGCCAGCGCCGTTGCAATGTAAGCAGTGACTTTGGCGATTGCTGATTCTGCGGCTGATGAAGCACCGTGTGGCAGCTGAGCTGAGATTGTGCACACACTGCTAGCGCTGGGTCTGATTGCTCCCCGTTTTGTAGCAGGAGAAGCACACATACAGGAAAAATAGTATCTATGGGCTTTCCTCGCTTCTGTAAGTGGTATTGATCTCTCAAGGAGTGAGAAAATTACGAACTGTACTCTAGGAGTGACCGTGAAAGATATAGTATTTGTTTGCGGTTTCACGCTGTTGTATTTTGCACTGCTTCTGGCCCAGCTGAAGAGACCATCTGCTATTTTTCTAGTTCTTTGTAGCCCTTTCTTTGTACTTGCCGTAGTGATTTCAAAACGAACAGCCCGGGAGGGTGTGAATGTGCACGCCTGTGTGCGCAGGCGTGTGGAGGGGCGCTGGGCTGGAGGGGAGGGAAGGGTAAGGAGGAGAGGGAGAGGAGGAGGCAGTGGCACAATCCACTGGGAGCAGACGTGCTTCTGTAGGCAGGCAGCATCTCTGGACAAGTGAAATGATTTCCATCCACCAGGGCTGAACCGAGTCACAAAAGCATGTGAATAATACTCCTACGCCAGCATTTTGGCAGTGTTTGTGCAGCACAATTCTCGCTTTATAATCAGGGAATCCATGAAAATCACATGACTGGGCACCAGCTGCAATAACTGCTTTTTTTTTGTTTTTTTAACTTAATTTTTATTTATTTAGCCCAATCCTATTTTGACACATGATTTCAGATGTAGTATTTGGCCATTTTTATCGCATTACAGGAGGTGCTGTAAAATGGTCTCTTTTGCAGTCTTTCCTTCAGCACTTGTGTCATGCAGAGGGCTTATGTCTTCTGTATTCAAAAAAACTAACTAAATAAAATGCCCAAATCAGAGATTAGTTCCTGTGTTGTGAACTACCACTGCATGATGATGAATGGCTGTCTTATGGGAAAGAATACGTATTTCCATGTGCTCTTTTTTTAACAAGGCATTCTTGTGCTTGAAAAGAACTGAACTCGTTATGACATGAATTGATTTTATGATTTTTTGAGCTGCCCTAAAGGCATTTAGTTTCCTACTTTTAAAAGCTAGCAGTCTGCAAATGGCTAGCAAGTCTACCTAATCCGTGGTGTATTTTAGAACATTAATATTAACCAAACCTAAAGCCTTCCTTGTGGTCATAATTAATATTTTATTCGAAAACTTGGGTTTGGATTATATTGCTGATGGCCCTTATTTTGTGCTACAGCTGCCTTTGTGCTACCAAAGCCAGCATGGCTGTGCTGGACACAGGAGCAGCCCTTCAGGATTCATGTGGGTTAAATGTGCAGGGACCCAAGCTGAGAGCCAGCTGTGGAGTCCAGGGGTGCCCTCTCTGGGGTAGGGACTGTCCAGCGCTACAGGGTGCCTCTGGCCTCCCTCCTCTCCAGTTGTTTTGCAAAAACAAATGAATAATTTTGGGTTTAAATAAACTTTGGGTGTTTACCATTACAGCTTCCCTGATTATTTTCAGGAGAGATGCAAGTCTTTTTAATGCACTGAATCTAGAATGAAAATGGATTGGAGTATTGTAGCAGCAAATGGTTAAAAACACAACAAAAAGTGCATGATAAGCAACTTTTTTTTTTTTCTTCTGGGCTTTTTACTGCTGGTTCATTTTGCTGCAGTATTTCTGGTGCTCTTTTTTTAACACACAGTTGCAAAACCTAAATTAACATTACTTCTGAAAGTTGGGAGTTTTTTAAGTTGAGGATAATTTGTGAACTCCTTTCATCTTTGGGCTATATTTTTCCCCTCTGAGATTACTGAGTGCTTCCAATGATTTCAGGTTGTTTCATCTCCCTTTTTGGAAAAACTACAACATGTTCTTCCAAATTGCAGTATTTATTACCTCAGAGTGTTATTCTTATAGGAATAGAAGTTAGTGGGTCCATAGTAGCCATTATCATCTCTCATGTAAGAACCAAACCACTCTTCTTACGGACTTACAGACGTGCAAACAGTCACCTGACATGAGCTGGATGTTTTTATACTGAGGCTTGATGTTAATTCCAAGCGAGTTCTTAACTTCAGGACTGCTCCAAAGCATTATATGAATTTGCCGATCTGTAAAACAAAAATGGATGCTTTTTTATTTGTAGCAATGCTACTCTTTCTATTTCAAACTAGTTACAAAAGCGTAGCTTTTTACAGATGTAAAGCCTATCCTTATTTCAACATGTGTCTCTCTGTATATGTCAGATCACATACCCTGGTTATGTCATTAACTTCCCTACAGAAGTCTCCACAATTTCTACACCGACGTAGCCCTTCAAAAGGTTAAAGATGAACAAGTGTGCTCTGGCCTGTAGTCTGTGGCTTCTTGCAGGGTGACACGGCACACATGAAAGTCGATCAGCATCAAAAGAATAGGGCTTTATGGTCTAGTTCTTCAGATGGCCAGCTACTGGAGATGTTCACAGCCGTCACTCTTACTTACTTTCTAATAACATTTGAACTGTATCTCTATTAATTTGTTTCTGCAATGTCTATGAAAATTACGCAATTTCAAAAAGTGAAAAAGGATTTATGAGATCACAGGTTGCAGAAAAATCTTTCAGTGTTTAATAGGTGTCGCGTACAAGAGCGTGTGCATGTCGAATATGGGACCACAGCATGATTCAACTCTAAACGCTGTAAGATGTTGCTTTTAGTTCTTCCATACCTCAGTAGCTGCTCCTATCTGAGCTCTTGAAGACGAAGGAACAGCCTTTACCATACAAAACCAAATTAAAAGTAATTTCCTAATGCCTAAGTTGACCTAAATACCCAAGTTTGATGTTCTAATAAAGCTTTGACAGACCAGAAACAAGAGCCTATAGAGACGTTCCTGAGTTCATTATTAGGCAGTTCATAAGGAAACTGATTTTTCAAGAGCTGGTCAATATCTAACCTCCATGCTCACTGGGTGGTGCAACAGCAAATTATTGTGCAAGGAAGAAGGAGAACCTTCAGCAACACAGGAATGTGAATTATGTCTTCTGAATTGAGTCAGATGGAAAAGAATTTATAAATAGGTGATGCTCCGTTTATCTATGTCTATATATATCAAGCATATTTGTATATTTGTGTGTGTCTATCTGTATACACACGTGTAAAACATACATGTGTGTATACATACATGTTTTGATGGTTATTTCTCTTAGCTTGTTCTGTTTTGTGACTATTCTAGTGTCTGGGGCTACACATCTCTACGGGCTAACTAGCACAGAGGGAAAAAAAACCTATACCCTTCACACGTTTGGACCAATTAGTTTCTCATGTAATCTCGTGTTTATAGTGATAAATGGTATAAATTAGAGGAAAATAAGAATATTTCCAATATCTAATTTAGGAACTACTCATTTTTTTATAACTCAAATAATTTTAAGTTCTATGTTTTCAGGTTTTTACTGTGCTGTCAAAAAAGGTATTGTAATGGCAATATACAGTGGTAGTATCTGCTTAACTGGGAACTTAGGTATTGAAATGCAAGACTTGAAGTGTTGGGTGGTTTTTTTTTTTATATGAAGCAAAAGGGCCATTTGCTTAAATAGTTAAGCAGAACTGTGCTTGCAGGCATTGTGTCACATTCAGATTTTAAACTTACATTATTTATTTACTGTGTATATACCTTGCTAGAGTCAAATTGAGAAGATTTTCCTGAATGACTATTGCAAGATCAATGCGTCTCAGTCACTGTAGGACTTTCTAAGACATCACCAGAGCTATACAAACAATATGATTTCACCCTCTTGCCTTTTTCTCTTGGAGAAGAAACAGTGTGATCTTGTGTAACTGCTTCCTTACAAATCAGTGAAAAATTACTTTGGCAAACATTTCATGCACATATTAACAAGCTTCAGTAGTTTGTGGTGGAAAGAGGTGGAAGTTCTCTGTTTTACACTTCACATACAGCTGTTGTAATTCTTCACATAAATTCTTCTCAAGGAAAGAAACATTTCCTATCGGTTTGCTAAGTATGGAATAACCTGACAAGTAGTATTTTGTAGAAAATAAATTATAAATATGCATGTTTACTTTTTTCTGTAATGTGCAGTGTACTAACAATTTCTACATTCATTTTATTTAAGAGCTTATAAAATGTTCTCTTTAAAAAATCAATTTAAATGTAATAAGGACTATTATAAAGGCTTAAGTGCCCTTTTTTGAAGAAGATTAATTATTCAGTTAAAGGGAGAAGAAAGCATGCTTTTCACATAGCCAGAACATACCAGTTTTGTTGAAGTAATGCTTTAGATAGCTGAATTCCTAATGGTAATGAATTTACATGTGAAAATGCCTTTTTGCGTGAAGTTAGACATGATAAAATAAAACATTTTAAAATGCAGTTTTTGCCTTTCCAGCAAGCTGTGTGAAGCTCTTTGTGGTTATATGGAGGAAGTGCAGAAGAGCCAACGTGTATTCTCACAGGCCCTTGGCTATTAACAAGGACTTCAAGTCCATGAGCTGCTGAAGCCCTTTCTGTTTACATTACCATTTCTTTAGCATGAGGTGTAGATTATTAAGGCATCTGTCAGACCACTTTTGCCAGTGATGTCACTGTATGTGTCATAGGGACTGATGGATGATGCAGTACAGTCTTGGGCTGTTTCAAAGCTTACATTTTGCCTGAAGCTGGGAAAACACTTCTGTGACTCTTCCCATGCATATAGAGGCAGCGAAGGAGAGAGAGTCCAGCAGTATCTAATCTTGTATTAGGTGTCCCCTGTCAACTTCCATCTGCCTTAGGTTTCTGTAAACACTATTATTTAGTACAGGTTTCATTGCTAGGAACCACTGTGTCTTTCCAGTGTATGTAGTGTATGTGACAGACCAATAACAGCTAAATAAATACCACACTTTGAGACAGTGTAACCTTGAATCGCTGATACACGAAGGAAGGTGATGGAAATTGATGCTTCCAAACACAGGCCAAAGGTCTACCTGAGCAGGTGTCCTTTCTCTGACTGAACAGTAACAGATGCTTGGAGAAAACAAAACCAAGGCAAACACGGAGCCACGCTGCTGGGTGTACTTGCCCCTTGTAAGAGGTACAATCCTAAGGATTTGTGGTTAACAGCCCGGGATGAATTTTTCTGTCAGAGAAGTGTCTAACTGGCTTTGGATACACATTGACTTTTGACATCCATAGCTTTTTGTGCTGGTGTGTTGTGAGGGAAAGCACCTCTTCTGCATATGGGAGTGGCTGCCAGTCTCCTCTGTGAAAGCTGTTGTATGGCTTTGCCCATCCTTATTTTCTTCTGTGTCTTCCCACATTCTGGTATGTTTCCATTGGAGTAGTGGGAGAACTGCAACAATAAATTCATAAAGTAACATAAAGTTTCCTTTATCTTGACTTTTTTCTGTCTTTTTTTTTGCTGCGGAGTACAGAGATGATACATTCATAGAACAGTCTGTGAAATCCAGCTTGTCCTTCCTGCATAGCAGTTATTTCAGTTATACATTGTATACATATTAAATCTGAATTTCATCTGGTTTTCTATGGCTCAGTCACTCTATGATGGGAAGTCTTCAACTTGTGTCTTTTTTACTCTGAATAACTTCCTCACATCAGCAACTGTTGCTACCTTCTTTTTCACCCCTTTTGTAAATCATCCAGATTTAGCCAGGTCTGTTAATCATGGGATAATGCAAGTGAGGACTTTGTCCCATGGTTGTCAAATTAAGAGCTCTGGTGAGGATTTCTTGTTTGTTTTTATTTGTTTGTGTTGTTTGTTTGGTTTTTTTAGAAACTTCTAAAAATCCAAATATTCTCAGTCATCCAGATCTCCTAAGAGTAGTAATACATCTGAAACATGGCTTTTCTGCACGAGCCCAGATGATGCTTTGTCATTTTAACAAGCAGCTGCTGAATATCTTCATATCATTTCTACCTGTTTGCTTAAGTTAGATGTGAAGTTTATGGTTCTGAACTTCTCCAGATTGATAATGAATAAATCTTTTCCACTCTTGCTCTCTTGCTCCCTTCTCTCTCTTCAACACCCTCCCCAAACCTTGCGTGTGTCACTTTGCTCGAGCAGTTGCCCAGATATCAGAGGAAGGGGCAGTTGTGTGTCACAGCTCCTATTTCAGCGCTTTCCTAGGGGAGTTTCAGGTGGTTACCATATACTCCAGGTAACTCAGGACTACCCATTTAACGGCGGACAGCATCTGCGAATAATTCCCACATAGGCTGTTCTTAGCTGATGGAGATGTGGAGTCCAGGTCAGTTTTCTTCTGTGGCCTTGTTTTCTTTGTGTTCTTACTATTGTACTTTTGGCCCTATAATCTGCTGGCAGGTACCTGTATTTGAAAAAGTACTTCCTTTTTCCCCTTTTTTCTTTGTCCTAACACTTTTAAGAATTTGTTCCTCAGTCTTTTTTGTTGTCTTTTTTTTTTTTAACCCTATTGTGTTTATACATCTGTTGTGGTAGAATAGTTTTGGATTTTCCTCATTTGGGTAGGACTTCAGTTCTCTGGTGGATGTCCTGATAATTACTGTTTAATCCAGCCTTCGGAGAGCACAGAGAGAGGGCAGGAAAAAGGGTCATCCTCTGGGTTTTTGGTAGGTGTTATGCATTTTCTCCGAGTTGCTTGTATTGTATCTTCTGTCACATGTTAGCATTATGCCATCTGGCTTGTTCCTTTTAAAAATATTCCTCTCATGTATGTAAATGCCCTTTTCAAAATGAAATAGCACAGTGTGGATTCTTGATCTTTCAGGAATGATTAATCTAAATACATATGGCCACTGGCACAGGATAGCTCTTCAAGTAGCAGAGTTTTGAACCAGATTCTTCTCATACCTCGGGATCAAGGCAGAAGTTGCATGATAAATTGTCCCACTTGTAGTCTTTTTCTTCCTCCTGTTGTCCATTTTAAAACTTTCAGGCTGCTTGAGCTGAGAGGTGCGTGGTTCTTCAGGAGCATCCCAAATGCCTTATTTTGGGATCTAGGATTGGTTGTGGCTAAAAGAAAGTGCTGAACCTTGCAGGCTGCTCCCGCTGCCTTCCCATTCCCTGCTGTCCTAGCAGCACTCAGCCCAGCCTGTGCATGTCCTGGAGGTCGCTGTGATGCTCCGCTCTGGCTCAGCAGCAGCTGCTGGATCTCATTAAATGGGTGCTGGATGGTCTCCAAAGTCTGTGCTTCATTTACAGTAACATAGCCCTGTTTCTCTCCCATCCAATTTGCTCATTCCCCACAACCTGTGGCTTCTCCCTCTACCTTTGTTAGGTGAATTTTGAATCCCTGTTTCTAAACTTTTAAGGTAACTACCTCACCTCACCCCCCTTACTTTTTTCTTACTTCCAGCTTCTTACTATTGAATGAAGTTCCTTTCACTTCGTTGCTGCTGGCACATCTGTTCTCTACTGTGCACGCAGTGACAGCTTAGGGGTATATGAGGCCACCGTGGTCTGATAAAAGGAAGTGTCAGTGTAGTTTCTTCTTATGGAAAGTTTCCTCTCCTGCCCCCAAAGGTAAGTGTTAAGCCTGAGAAGCTGGGAGTCGTCCTTGGTGTGATTCTGAAGGTGGTGAAATTGGGGGTGGGTGAGAGGGACGGCACACAGAAAAGTTTGTGGAGAGAGAATCAGAGATAATTTTGTAAGCATTAGTCATATTTTGTGTTCTGGTTTAGTTTTACTGCTTTCCCTGGAAAGAGGATTAGAATGAAAGCTATCTGAAGACTGAGTTTTCATTGCATTGCTGGAAATCCAGCTGTCTTATTGTGGCTATTTTAATGATAGCAGTTGAGTAGGAAGATGAGAGATAATATCAGATATAGTCTCCAGTGGTTATACTCATAAAAGCATCCTATGCTGATGTATTGTAGATTTTATTTGGCCCTTAGTTAGTTGATGAAAAGCATCTTTGGCAACAGATGACTTGATTTGTCTCCACAGTGCAGCAGGTCATACATTTCTGATATATGGAGTGGCTGCGCAGTGTTCTGGTACTAAACGCTTGCCAGTGTAAAATGTTCATCTTCTGCTACAAGCCCTTAAGCAACATGGATTATGGTTTTCTGTCACGCAGGAGACTGTATATGGCAGGAAATGTGAGTAAAATTTTGTGCTGAAAAGTAATGTAATAGCTGTAACTTCCATTTCTCCACATGGGCCCACCAGACTTGCTACAGTCTGATAACCAGTTGTGTTGTGTTCAGTAAACAGATGAGTTTTCTTGAAGTCATTCTCTCTCTGTCTTGAAATCCAATAGACAGCTTTGGGAGATAGAACAACTTCAGAGGAGGAGATTAACTGGATATCAGTGCTGTATCGTAATATCTAACCACTGCATGTGATTTTTATGTGCAGTTTAAATAACGTTTTCCTCTTAAAGTGATCATCTTTAAAATGATCTGTTAGTACATATTAAAGCCTTATCCTTGGTTTCTCTATTAAGTCTTTAACTTGTTCTTGTAGAAGAATTGAAAGGAGCTTGAGCTTTGCTCTGATGAAGGCCGCGATGCCTTTGGTTTCTAAAGATGGAGTGTGGGGGTGGTAATTTGCTCGTGCAGCATGAAAGCATTGAGTTCTTTCCCTGCAGAATCCCCTGCAAGAGAGAGCGCCTGTGCACACAACGCATGCAAAATAATTCACGCTGGAGGGCTGTTGATGAAGACTCCTCTAAAATTAAAGACTTGGTTATTTTAATGTTATTTGGAAAGCAGCATAGTAACATGCTGATCTTTTTAAAATCATTTTAGGTATTTAAAACTTGCAGAACTGTTGTTGCAGAAATGTGGATCGTGATAGGATCAAATGCAAGGAAAAACCCTTAAAAAATTAAAGGACTTTTAAAATCTCTTTTTTTCAATAACCAAATCCAGGGGGTGGGGGTAGGGGAAGGGAAAAGCTTTGAAGTCTCTGAGATCTTTTCCCCGAGGTCAGAAGTTTCTGATGATGTAACGTACAATACAGACCAAGCCTTCACTTATCAAGGTTAAAGTTGACGGAGCTTGTATGAACTTGTCAATCATAGGAAGCAGGCAAAAACAAGCCAGCTGTTGTGAGGCATGGCTTTGAAAATCCTCTGTGTTACAGTAAATGAGACGCAGAGGTTGAGACAGATTCAGTTCTGCGAGGCTTTCGAGCTGGCTGGCACATTTGTAAGGATGCAGAGCTCGCTTATCCAGTGAATATGGATAAACAGCTGTAAATCCAGGTAAGACTGAATTGTCTTTAGTCCTGAAGTATGAGAGAAACAGCTAGATGTGCGCTCCTCGATTACCTTTTTTCTGTCGGTTCTGAGCAGATATTTGCAGTATTAATTCATACAGTATTTCTTTTGTTCTCCAGGTCTTTGAGTACAGGCTGTGTCTTCTGTCCCTTTCAGCAGAAGCTACAGTAGCAAATCAGGAAGGATACAATGCTTGGTACAGGATTTTATTTTGTTTAGCGCAATCAACTGCTCTGTTCACTGATGGCTTGGGAGAATAGGGGGGAAACGTGAGTTAATTCCAGCTAAGATGCTCTGTGTGCATGTGCTCGCACACGCGCGCCGTTTTTAGCAGCTTTTGTTTTCGCAGTTGGCATCGTGCGCACTGGAATTAGAAGGCAGTGCCTTTCGAAAACATTTGTTTTCTGGACTGAGGGCTGCAGTGCTGCTGTTGTGGCTCGGAGTGCCAGGCTCGGGGTTCCTCTGGGCTAGGGGTGGTGCGAGAGCGTTTCATCCTGTCGTTTTCCTGGCAAGGCTGTTGCTGTGAGCGCAGGCTCGCACCAAGACCTTTTCCACAGCAGCAGGAGATACTAGCTGGGAGTGTAGGAGCATTGGATGTGACTATTCAAAGCAAGCGGTGAGTGCGGCTCTGAGCAAAAAGGTGGCTATTGAAATGTCTGCATATGCATGCTAATTAATTTAAATAACTGGCTTAGGATTTTTTTTTTCCTTTAGAGATGATCTGTGTGTTCATTTTGGTACCTGCCTGAGAAAGCCAGGTGACCCAGCTGTTATTCACAAAGTGGTTCGTTTTATAGCTTCTGTTCTGTTAGCAAATTTTTGTTCAGCTGCAAGCAGCTGTTTTCAGTAGTGATAGCAACAAGAAAACAGCAACAGCATATCAGAAAAAAATAAGTCTAGATATTAAAAGAAAAAAATCAAAGGAGCGGTAATTGAAATGTAGGGTTTGTTCCAGTATAGTGACAAATCAGTTGTTTTTCTTTGAGCTTTTTTTAATGTGAGTGTGATTTCCTTGTTAACACTGTCAGAAAGTATTGTCTTTTGTCTCTGCAATGGATGCCATTTGTGTAACATGATGGTTCTTGTTATGCTGTTGGGATATTCTGATGATTGAATTCAGTGTGTAAGTACAGAACACATATTAACTGGTTGACTTAAGTGAGCAAAGTAATTTTAATTCCATGCAGGCAGTCCCTTGTGTGCTAGGACATGCATGCAATAGATAAAGTAAGTAAGAATACAGCCATAAAAATTACATTTTTATCATTTATTTTTGATGTGCAGCAGAATGGAGGAGGGGCTTTTATTTTCTGAACTAAGGAAAGAAAATCATCCCTCCCTCTTCTGTTTCCCCTAGGATTCTTCCCTTCTGCATAAGGTCCCCTATGCTTTTGTAAGAAATTTAATTTTAATCGGATTTGATTTTTATTGTGGGCCTATGCATTGTGGTGTTACCCATGACTGACTGGCCTGCATTTCATCCATCAACATATCTTTGCTTAGCTACTGCAGAATCAGAGTTGCTCCGTTAAATGTATTTCTGATTTTCATGGGGAGAGAGATAACAGTTTTAGAAAGAGAGAGAATGTGGGATGAAAACCCATTGCTGTGTCTGTTGCCATGCAGGCACGACAGGAGAGAAATTCTGGTGGGATCGACAAACTGACGAGCAGTGTCTGTTATCGTGTTTCATTCTGTGATAAAGGCAGGTGATAATGCAAGGGTTGTTAAGCTAGAGTGACATTTTGCTTTATCACATTGGAAGCAACAACTAAGCTGTATTTAGTGTGGCTGACTAAACAGATAACTGCCATCAAGGCACAGAAAATGGTAACAGGCATTCAGAGACAGGATTGGAAAACCAAGACTCACATCACGATAAGTGGGTTGTAGTGTAACAGTGATGTGCCATGGGGTATGCTTTGTGAAATCATCTCGCTGGCTTGGTACCTTCAGTTGTCTTCTGAAGTATATTAGGACATCTCTCTTTCTTTTTTTCCTATTTTTTTGAGAGTGCAGGCATTCTCTCATCATTCAGCATTCGTTATTCTTTTCATCTTGAGACACGGTTTGGTTTGAAGACCATTTGCTTCAGCAGTGCTTCTGGGATGCTCGTTGCCATCATCTGTCTCTTCAGACCAAGGCAGTGTACAGCTGTACTCACTTATGTGCTGTGCCTTTTCCTGGAGTGACCGTTATGGGACAGTCATCATGGTGGTGATTAAATGATCTGTTTTCTGGAGGGTCCTTTATTCTGTGCATTTGATTTCTGGGTAGTCTGTAGTCCACGTTCTCATTTGGCATCTTTGGAATATGCTTCATGTGTCACTGTATGGTGGACAGTGCGTGCTGTACTGACTCAGTAGTGATAACAGATCCAGCTCACCAGAAAAATGGACCACTGGTAATGTAAGTGCCCTGGTTTGGACTGTGGTGTTCTAGTGTCAGTGTCTCCTTGGCATTGCAATGGTAAAACCAGTTTGAGGGTCTCAACACCTTTGGGGTCCTGGAGCCTCTGAAAGAAAAAGCATCTGGGAGTCAGATGGGGATTCAGATACCTGATAGAGGAAAGATATCTGCATGCAAGTGGAGTGCTATTCAAGTTATAATTTGTAGAGATCTTAGGCTTGATTCACTTGTCTAAACACAGATGTCTAGTGAGACCTGAGATAGCCCAGCATGTCCCACTTGGCTTCCAGCTGCCACCTCTTGGGTGAACTGAGGCCTTTGAATCTTTAAGGTTTCTGAAATGGTATGAGACACCTATGTTTGGGTAGCTAAACTGATCCCTTAGTCAGTGAAAATAATGCGTGATTTGCTTGTGGAGACTACTTTAGGGTGAGCTGATTCTACTAAATTGCATTGACCGTATCGGTATGGATTAAAATGTAGTATTAGACCTCAAACTTTTTCCTGAATTTTAGTCTTACCCTGTGCATCCTCTTTCAACTTTGTAGCATCCTGTTGCAGTCTCAAGCAGAGCTATACTGGGTAGAAGAAATTGCTCTTTATTTGTGAACTGTTGCAGAAGTGTTTTTGGATCCCACTGTGCCAAGTGCCAGGCAAACACACAATGAAAACATAGTTTCAGCATATAAAGTTCACAGCTGAAAAAGTAGCATATGGGCAATGGCTCTGCCTATAAACATGGTTTTGGCCTTAGCAAAGACTGTGCTTCACAATTGCTTTTAGCCACATAATTACCTGTTTTGAGCCAGGTCTGTTCCTTGATCCAATTTTCTGTGAGGCTGTACAATTCCTACTGCTATTACAATGGAGAGAGCAGGAAGACAAAATCAGTGTGGACTAAGGAGACACTGCCTCTTTTGGCAAAACACCTGCATTTAGATCAGTTTAAAGGGACTGCAGTTTAAAGGGACTGCAAAACCATGGCCTCGATTACGAGGGGGTTTTTGTTATCACAGGGTGAGGGCTCTTACAAAGGAGTCTTACTCGGGTATGAAGGCCTTTTTCCAGTGTAGCTTGTAGTGTTTGTGAAGGAATTCAAGCTAAATCAGAACCAGCCACTCCGCTTGCTCTCTCTTGCCAGTGGGTTAGCGCAGGACACGTTGCTTACATAACCATGCCTATGTTTTGTGGTGAAACTTTTGCACAGAGGTCAGGTCTTTCACAAACGATGCGTTTTTCAAGTGTTGGCTAATGCATTTTTGCCAAGCTTATCTTGTCTGGGATTTTAAAGTTGGAGTGTCTTGTGGCACTGTTTGGCTTGGCCTGAAGCATTTTCCAGAAACTGCAAATCAGACAGATAAAAATCAGACACATTGAGGTGATCGAAGTGGCTTTCATTTGTTGAGGTACGACATTCAGTCAGATCATTCTGCCTCTCTGCCCAGATTTAGTCAAATCCTGAGTCAGGGGCAAATGAAGGAAGTGGTTTGGGGTTGTTTTTTATGGCAACCAAAAGTGTTATCCTTCTGATAGTCATCTGTACGTAATGACTCATTTTGGTAATTGCTCATTGACTCCACTGGCAGGTTCATATTAACGTGTGTGTTTGTGTGTGTGTGTGTATATATATATATATATATGTATGTATGTATATATATCTCTATCGATATCCTCATGGTTTAAGTTGCATGTAATAGCTCACGTTACTGTTACCTGTCTCTGGTTTGTTAGAGTAGCCTGATGTGTTATTGCTGGGGGCCTGGGGGTGTCCAGACTGGGGAAGTGGCTCTGGCTTTTCCCCACCTTAGTGTTTACTTGGCCTTTACTTTTCAGTCGTGAGCCTGTGTCCCCTAAGCTAATGGAGCCAGAAGGAAATAGAGAGATGTACTGGTCCATCTGGGTAGCAAATACTTAGTGCCATTATGGAGATAGACATTTCCACCCCCACAGTGATAAGCAGTGGTGGTGTGTTTGGTGGCTGTGGCCATTATGTGGGAGGTGCAAGCCACAGTGCAGAGCTCCTCCTGATCTCAACTCACCAACGAGTGCACAGCCCCTTTTCTGTCCACACAGACCTCCTCTGGGAGAGCTGAGCCCTCTTCTAAATGACAGGTTCATGAGAGGATAGAGGACTGGTTTTTGTAATGAAGCAATTCCTTCTTATTTTAGTTAAAAGCATATTTTGGGTTTCTGCCCCTCACCATTTAGATATGAAGGCTCCTATACCTTCAAATGCCAAAATGCCAAAACCAGGTAGAGTAGAAAAGGCTCATGTTAGCCTCCTGTACTAGACTCACCCTTTCTGAATAGCACTTTGTATGAACAGCATGAGTCTGCTGATAACACTTCCCCTGCAGTTCAGGTTAGGTAAGCGATGTAAGTGGTCTGACAGTCAGAGCTGTAATGTCATCGTGTGCCAGGGATGGGGAACGTGTGCGAGCTCTCCAGATTCTTTTGCATCAGGAAGGCTCTTGCCTTTGGACAGTTTTGGCATTGGATCGTGGGGATGGGGGAGCTTTGGGTTTGAAGATAGGTCAGGGTTTAACATTTTTGATCACGACTGGTTTGTTATCTAGAATGAAAGCGGTAATTAAGTCACTTGTCATGTTTTCAGATGACTGTTTGGTCTCACTGTGTGATGTTAGGTTATAAATGATGAGTTTCTTTCAGTGGTATGTTATCCATGTATAATTTTCTTTTCCAAAGCAGCTGTATTTTGGGCATATTGTTACATGAAGCACCGACAGATTTAAAGTAGCTTAGTGTGGACTTCTTGGTACTGATAATAATGTAACACCTTTGCAGGTTCTTGCCACTGTGTTCTCCTGGGGCTTGAAGCTTGCTTTCTTTTCCTCCTTTCTGAACAGTAAGCTCAAATCTCTCCAAAATTACGTGATAAGCATGTTTTGCATGAGGACCCACTCACACTGAATGCAAACTAGACTCAGTGTTGAATGAAGCCACCTCTCCCCAGATCCGTTTTCTGTGGCACTGCAGAATGTTTGATTAATTTTGTGGAAGCTGTATGAAGGCACATCTGTAATCTCTGAATTTGATCTCCATGTTTGCAAAGGTAGCATCTCTAAATTTCTCTTGCTGTGATTATTTCCATTTACTCTGTTTTGGAAGGTTACAGGACTACTAAAGCATTCATTGCTTCTGAGCCAGGGTAACACTAAACAAATTTGGTTACATGCTTTGGGTGTCTAAAGGTGTCGGATGGGTGGTGTGCTCTGTCCTGTTTGCTTCCACCAGCACACCCACTGCTGATATGCATGGGGAGTTCAGTGTGTACTTTGCAAACTGGCTGAGGTAGTGCATGAAATATATGTCTTTGTGACCTTTTGTGCCGTGCCCTTGATTCCTCCATGCCCCTGAGCGCAGCTGTTACTGTCTTATGCTATGGCTTCTGTATGTGAAGATGAACAGAGAGGTCTGAAGAGGTTTTCGGCACAGGTTAACTAGGAGAAAATTCTCCACTTTGTGGGTTATCTAGACAATGAAAAATGCTGATTTAAACGCAGTAGTTTGTACTTAAGGCCTGCAGTCTTCATTTGGTAAATATTTCCATTACAATTAGTGGAACTGTTTACAGGCCTGGTTCTGCTTGCATTGAACTCACTAGGGAAAACCAGCTGACTCTAGAGGTGCCCTGTAACCAAATCTGAATAGCATTGATCTTTCTGGCCTTACATCATTTTACTTAACAAAACTGTCCTACGTCACATGTTAAAGTAGGAGTCAGTAAATGCTGCTTTGTAAAACAGAATCGACTCCAAATTTGTCAGGCGACTTGAAGTTGTCTGAACCAGCTGTTCTTAGTTACCAGCAATATGAAGAGATCCAAGTTTAAACAATATTCAGCTCCTCATTCATGTTTAATTGGAAATTTACCTCTTAAAATTGAATTTTAAAATTCAACACTTCACATGAGAAAGAGGTTGTGTATGTGACTGTTCGGGAATTAAATTGTGAAAAAGCCGTCTCTCTTCAAAGTGCAATGCTATTTTATTACTGACATGTAAAAATCAGTGTGAAGTATAATTATTAAATAAATTTAAATAATTTAGATAAATAATTTAATAATTTAAATTCCATACATCAAGCAGTTTAATGACAATGTCCAGAACTGTTTAAGAAATTTTTCTGTAAGTGCTAAAACATCACAGATCCAAGGGCTAAGAAATAGTATTTTTTTAATGTGATTTGATTGTACAGGTGTGAAAGTAGAACCCACATCTAATCATTTGTCTTCCACAACACTTCAGTTTAAATACTTGTTTTAATTAAGATAACAGTGCAGTGTGTCATTGCTCTAAATTGCTTTTTCTTCTTAAATTTATGATGGATTTTAGCCTATTACTTATTTTATGTGCTTTTATCTCTAATTTCACTTTCCTGCACACCGATGTTAACTGCCTATAGACTTACTCTCAAACTGGTACAGTAAGTTAATAAGCTGTTGGCGTTGAAAATGCAAGTTCACCTTACTTTACAAACAGACTGGTAAAGATGTCTCTTTCACAGTCCCCTCAAAAGAAAGCTTGGGCAGTGCATCTCTACAGGATTTCTATTTCAAAATACAGATACCAGCACTGTCAGTAGCATGAATTATCTTAACTCCCTGAAGCATTTTACTTCTCTGTTGCAGCTTCTTTTCTAAGCTCACAGTGTCTCTTCAGCCTCCTTTAAGCAGAGAGCAAACCTGTCTCCTCTCAGGGCTCCAGAGGTACTTTTGTTTGGTTTTTCTGCCTTCTGTTTCTTTCCCAATTTGTCTTTATTTGGTGAGCACAAGTCTTGTGGTAAAGCACAAGCCTGGAGCTGCAAAAGCCTGGTTCCTGGCTAGAGAAGCAGAGAGTGTAAAATTGGAATAACCCCCAAAATATTTCTGTCTAAGATAAGGCGTTTTTGGCCTTTGTCATTTCTGCTGATGGGGCAAAAGAAGCTCAAGTTTAAAATAAGCCTGACTGGAAAATACTACCCTTTCTAAATTCCCTTTTCTGCCTTTTTTTCAGGAAATGTTCATTTTCCCTTTCCCAGGTTTTTGGGGTTTTTTTTGGTTTTTTTTTTTTTAAGGTTTGGCAAACATTTTGTTTGCACTTCATGTCATTTTTCACCAGTTGCTCAAAAACGCAACCTCTGGATTTGTAATGAAAGTCACGGTATTCAGTTCACATTTGAAATGACACCAAAATATCAATTTTGCACATAGAGAAGAAACTTGTTTTCCACACTTTGTTACTGACTCTGAAACAGGAAGAGAATAGGATTCCTCTTCTCGAGACAGTCTTATTTTCTACCACCGTTTGCACGTTTGGCTGTGCCACACACATGAGTGCTCGAGATGTGCTGTGCATGTAGCTGTGCCATGTGCGTTGCAGGACCTCGGGTTACCCCAAGGCTGTGTTGCATCCTGTGGCGCTCCATACCCTAATTTAGCCTGACATTATGCTTTGCCTGATCACGTTAGATTAGGTACAGTGCGTGTGCCTGTATGTGAGAGGATGTTTTTGTGCCATACAGTTACCAGAGATTGGAGGAGTTGGTGTCAAATGTTGGATGTGATCTCAGTGTTCAAGCTCCCTAGATTGGTGTGGTGGCCTTGCACCGAAGGAAAGAAATCAGCAGCGCGCTAACAATGTGTTCTTCTCTCTAGGCAAGCTGACACTGGAGCCCTGAGGGAAAACCCACGGGAGAAGAGGGATCAGCTGGACCAGAATTTAGGCCACAAGTGGAAGGCATCTGTCAGACCTTTTCATGCGCGAGAGCCTACAGTCCTGCCTCACGAGAGCCGGGGGAGGTCCGGGACGTTGCCTAGTGATTACCGGTATTCTCAGGAAAACGTGAACGAGCAGAGCAAGGATTGCAGCCTGCCTGATCTCCCCTGCTCAGAGCCGCACAGCTTGAACGAGAACCACTCCTGTCTGTCCCGAGGCAAGGGAGAGGAAAACCATAGGGTAGAGCCGGTGCTGCTGAACAAGAAGCGTGGACCTGCTCCTCAAAGGCCGCCTCCGCCTAAAAGAGATAAATACAGGCGACCGGATAATTCTGCGCCCTCACTCGGCACCTCCTCTGAATCTCTGCTGGTAGCACCCAGCCGGCCCTTTCCGTCCTCATCCCCTAGCTCCGCCGAAATATTTGCCAGTCGCTCCTCTCTCTGTCAGAGTCCTGCAGCTTTCAATGGAAAACTGAAGAGTGCTAATCCTCAGCAAGCATCCTCCACGGAGAATGGTTGTCAGCACTTAGAAGAAAAGACACAGCTTAGGTCTGAGTCCATATTATCTTCCAAGTATCGGTATCTGCAAAAACCTGCCATGGAGACGTCAAGGTCCCCCTCTCCTCAGTTTGCACCGCAGAAGCTCACTGATAAACCTCCTGTGTCTGTACAGGATGAGAACCCAGCCAGGTACTCGATGTAACTCCTTTGCTATTGTATTAACGCTTTTTGCCCAGTTAGACCTTACTAATGGTTGCCTGTTCATTTTCTTTACTAAAAGCACATCCTTTGGTTTCATTAAGCACAAGCCATCCCAGCATGTCCTAAAGAGACCTGAGACTTGTGTGAAGTTCCAATTGGTACCATTAAGGTCCTTCAACTGGTCTGTGGTTTCTTTCAGTTGACTGACGCTGCTCAGGTGTTACAGCTGGTAGTTAGTCGCAAATGAAAGGGGTGGATTCAAATGAATTTTCCACTGTTAAGTCTGGGCAAAATCAGAAGATTCCCTATCATCACTTCCCCCACCCAAGTCTGTATACGAATACAAATCAGAAAGTCAGTCCTTTCCCAGGCTAGATAAACTCAGAATTAGACGAACTGAGTGAAATTATTGATTGTTATGTCTGTCGTATGCTGCTAACATCATAAAAGGTTATTTTTCTACAGGATAACAAACTCTTCTAGGAAGCTCAGGAATCTTAGTTTTCATAAATCCTTCAGCACTATAATTCATGGTTAAAGCAAGAAAACAAAACCTCCGAGCTGAATGGATGCAGAGGTTGCCTCTCTGAGCAAAAGTAGTTGGGATAGCTTTTCTCTGCTGTAATGTAAATGGTTGGATAGAGTCGATTGTGCTATTTTCCAGTGTGCCTTATGACATAGAAAACATGAATCACTTTTTTTCCTAAACGTGCCTTGATGTTTTTCCTCTTGTAACCAGAGGAAAAAATAATGTTATTTCATCTTGCAGTGTTTTAAACATGAAATAATAACACAGTTTACTATGAAAAGTGCAACATGCCATGTGAACCCTAGCATCTGTGTGCAAAGGTAGATGACAGTAATGACTTCCTTAATGTATTGCCTTGGCTTCCTTAACGTATCACTTTATGAATAAGTACTAAGGATGCAAAGAAAGCTAATTGTATTTGTCCTTCCTTTTTACAAAGCTTTAATGAGCGTGGAGGTGTGCCTAATTATATGCCCATGTCTGAATGATAATACACTTGCCCTGAAAATCTTTTGTTAACATTTAAAATTCTTAAGCCGAGACAGCTTTTGTTGGTGCACAATGTATTGTCCTTGGTTAATAATTGCATTACTGTATAAAAAAGGTATGGCAAAAAAGAAAAGGCATGCAGGTCATACCTCTGAACCTTCTATATGGTATTTACTATATGGTATTTATTTCATATGAGATAAACGTGTCAAGGAGATTTATCTTAATATGCAGTTAATTAGATTTGGCTTCTTACTTGTATTGGCTCCTTGCAATACGAGCTTTTGGATATGCCAGTTTGCTCACTGTGGGCAGCTGATGTTTGATGGTGTCAGCATGTGGCTGTGTGCTCTTCTTTAAGAAAGCTGTCTCGTTTATCCGCAGGATAAACTGAGTGAGTGTGTAGGGTTTCCTTTTAGGTAGGACAGTGTAGTGTGGGGAAATGCTGGTGGTGTGCAGAACCCAGATGAATGTTTAGTAATAATAAAGATAAAAAGAGTGCATCAGTAGATGTGCATCAATAGATTTCTAGTAAACATACACTCAGGTCAAGGAGTGACTGTGCTTGTGGTTGGAGTAAAGCTTTGTACTGGCTACAGGCAGAGTTGCTGCAAATCAAAACTTCATGCTGCAGTTCCACAAATGGAAAACCTTCAGAAATCAGGAGGACAGCAGTTGCAGAAACAGAATTTCTGAAGCACTTGGTGTCGAAGTGTCTTTGCTCTGACTGAAATCAGTTGACTTGATGATGCCCTAAGTATCTGAAAAATCTCTTAATAGGCAAAGAGGAATGTACTCAGTCTCCAGACAGATGCCAGGCGATTTAGGTAACGAATTGCAGTCAGCTCACTTCTCTTCCAGTTGTCCCACACACACTTACACGTTCATCTTCACCCAAATTCAGAAATGTGTTCGTCTTCCCAGTCTGGTGGAGTACAGAAAGTGTAGGCTTTATTTAAAAGCAAACAAAAGAAAGGATTGGGATCAGTGGCTGGCAGCTCTACTGCAGCCAGGAGAGCCATGTCTGCAGATAGGGCAGTGGGGTTGAGCAGGGACACAGGAGTGAGCACTTTAAAATGATAGTTGCCTTGAATGAAATACACTGACCAAATGGGAGTGGAGGGGCTCAGCATGGGCTGGAAAACCTGCCCCAAAGTTGGATTGGTATGCCAAAGCGTGTCCGCAAAGCACTTGAGGAAGTAAATACCTACTGGGAGGCCACACATTCATTCAGAAGCAAATATACCTTTAAAATATAAGATGCAACTTCTGAAAAAATATGAAGTCAAACAGATTTTGCTATTCCCTGTGAAAGAAAAGTACAGCGCTATAAAGTATACGTTTATTTTTAAGGCAAGTGACACACCCACAGTTAGAGGAAGAGAGCTATGGTGCGTCTTGGTCACTTATCTGAAAGGCGGCAAGCAACCCAGCCAAATGAAACCAGACATTTTAGCTAGTAGGCAATGTTCCTTTACTTGCTGTAGAGTTTCCAAACCCACATTATGACAATAATTTTAAACTTTCTGCAGACTCAGAACCACCAAACTAGGCTTCAGTTTCTTACATGGTTTACATACACTACAGATGTTTCAGTAGTGTTATTTAACATGTTATTGTCCAATTCAAAAATCTAAGTTAGCCTCCTCTTTAAATAGCTTGCCTTACTGAATGTCAAGGTAGCCCTCTGTGCTATGCAATACATATTTTTTTCTATAAGCTTCCCTTACAAGGAGTATCCTTTGTGTGTATATTTGTATAGTTGTGTGTTATCCTCTTCAGTGGATGTTTTTTGTCCTTTTAGTAGAAAACTAGGACGCTATGCTGGAATCTGTTTTATTAAACTTCTGTATCTTGACTGAAATTTTACAGATATGGATTTTTTTTTTAAATCATGTAATTAACATTTGACTGATTTCCAGGTTTTCCATGTGTGATTATTTGTTGTTCTTGTAGCTTAGCAAAGACGTAGCCTGCAGGATGCTTCCATCTGCTCTGTTGTCTCTTCCCTTGGAAGAGCTGGGGATTGATGTGAGGGCATCACACCCTCCAGGCAGCCAAGTTGCTTCTCAGGCCAGAAGCTGAGGCCACTCTTGGATCTGTGTGAGGCTGAGGTTGAGTTTGAGGCATGTTTTCCTCCATATGTGTGGTAGCAAAGGAGTACAAGGTTCTTCAGCAGCACTGGCTCAAATCTGGGGCCTGGCTGCTGAGACTGGACCCTCACATTCATGGAAAGAAGCAGAAGTCCTGTACTATGAGTATCGTGCAAGGCAGGTGTTACAGTTATTTACAAATGAACTAACACTACTTAAAATATGTAGGCAGGAAGAAAACCATGGAGATTTAGGGTTTGAGATCTCTTAGCTACCCTTTTTTGATATTTGGGCTTCCCTTCTGGTTTGCGGGTAAGAACTGAGGTGTAATGTGATTCCATTTCTAAAGATGAATTTTCCTTATTTTCCAGAATTGAAAAGATTATAGACAACAATACTACAGTGAAAATGGTTCCCATCAAGATAGTTCATTCTGAGAGCAATGCAGAGAAGGAGAGTCGGCAAAGTCTTGTCAGTACGATGGAGCCTCCTGCTCTACCCAGCGGTTTGGAAAAGGACCAGATTAAAACACTCAGCACTTCTGAGCAATCCTATTCCCGATTCTGTGCTTACACCAGGCAAGGTGTGGAGCCAGAGCCAGAAGTCAGAACCAAACCAGCCGAGCCTCAACCAGCTGAGGAACCTGGGAGCAACTTGAAGGACAGCAGTGCTGCCACACCAGCAGTCAGCTACGTCAAGGCCAAAGAGAAGACCCTTGAAGACTGGAAGTCAGAGGAACTTGCCAGAGAGATCGTGGGAAGAGATAAATCTCTAGCAGACATACTAGATCCTAATGTCAAAATAAAGACAACAATGGATCTGATGGTTGGGATATTCCCCAAAGATGAACACCTCCTAGAAGAAGCTCAGCAGCGCAGGAAGCTTCTGCCAAAAGTTCCTTCTCCAAAGATTTCAGAGGAGAAGTGAGTATTGCTTTCTGTAGGCCAGTGGTTCCTTGTAAGCTGCTGCCTAAAGTGTGTCAGTTTTCCTTGGGGGCTGGAGGTGAAGATCTTCCTATTGTTGAGGTTTGGGACTTTTCTAAGGCTTTCATTAGCACTATTCTAGTGATACCACTAATGACAGAAAAAGAACTGTGTTGTACGGTATGAAAAGTTTCCCGAGACCTGGTTGAAAACTATTGGTGGGAGAACTTAAGGAGTAATTAACTTCTCTCATTTTATAGCGATTAAGTATTTTACCAAGATCATCCAGTCTAGTAACTGGATAGAGAAGGAACAATATTTTAGCCTTTTTTATGACATGAAAATTTACAAAGATAACTTGAAGTAGGTATGAGACATTTCCTGGAAGTGAATAAGAACAAAATAAGAAAATATTTAAATTCCATTAAATTTCATTCATGGCGATGTTCTGTGGGTCTTTTGTTTTCTTGATGAGTTATCAAATGAAGTTGTAGCCTTCTCAGGAAGCTCATGTGTAATTCCGTGGTCAAAAAGATAAATACTTATGGTGTAGCATCCCGCATTTGGCGGTCTGAAAGTGTACTCTCTGTGGCACTGAGGTCTTCGCACTGCTTAGTAAGCTGTAACTTTACATTGTGTTTCCAGCTGAGATATCTTAGATCCATTTCACTTGTTGTAATGGTGAAAGTTGTTCTGTACTGCTTCAGGTTTAGCTTTTGGTGGGCATGTGCCGAGTTCACACAGATTTCTTTCACAGCCAGTATTTATTTATCCTATTTCCATAGGTAATGGCTTTCTGTTGAACCTCCTGCTTGCTTGGTGAAATGATGGCCCTTTCTTTTCACAATTAGGTGTCAAGGCAGTTAATGAAAGTTTTGACTTTTTACCAGGAAAGAGGAGCAGAATGCGCCATCTGCCATCTCCCTGACAACCAATTCCACTTACTACAGCACATCTGCACCGAAGGCAGAGCTGCTGATTAAAATGAAGGACATGCAGGAGCAGCAACAACAGCAGCAGAGCGAGGATGATTCTGAAGATGAGCTGGATCATGACTTGTCAGAAAAGAAGGTAAATAAAAGGCATTTCTGGAAGTGTAATGAGAGGCTCTCGGTCACGTGCATTTCATTAACCATGAATTTGCTGGGTAAACACTCCTAAATAAAAGGCCTTCTACATGCACAGGATGACTTGGAAAATCAGCATGGGTTGTTCTTTAGTGGGGAGAATGGGGTACAGTGCTAAGTGTCCAACTGTGAATTTAGGAACTTAGTATTAGGTGCTTTTGCATCTTGATGCACGTTTTGGAGGGTCCCAAAGGGAGAAGTTTTGGGGAGGTTATTTGCAAATACTGTTTTCCATTTGAGATTGTAGTATATTTCTCTCACTTGCTATATACAAAGAAGCACCAGTGCTTATGTATCCCACATTACTAGGTAATGGAATATGTATTCCAGTGTAACTGCCGGTGGCTTTAGTTGCTCCAGGTTTTTGAAGTTTAGGTCCAGGATTTGGGTTTCTCAGGAGAGGGAAGAAACACACACATGTCTCTGTCTTTGTCTTTTTTTTTTTCTTTTTCCCATTTGTTTTCATGAGCAACAAACCACTTTGCCTTCCATTTCTCCCACCTCCCAAATTAATACCAGTAGTGGTGGGAGACAGCTAATCCTCCTGGTGGATTCAGTGGAAGTCACTCATCGCAAGGGAGTCTTCTCCACTCTTGTTCATCCTTTGGTGTTTTAGTCCTGATCTAGGGTCAACATAATCCCCTAGGTATTAAAATGATAATATAAAGACATTTCTGTGGTTTGAGAAGGCCTTGTCCTATATTAAAATTATCACACTCATCTCATTAATGATTTGGCACAAAATCTTGCAGTCATAGTTGCCAGTACGGATAAGCTGAAGGAAATGGTCTGTTTGATCAATGAAAGTGATGTAGTTTAACTCTGTTAACCTAAGCCAGTAATGCAATGGTGTGCAAATCTTTTCTATGAAAGTCAGCTCTCTGCATAGTGCTCAACTGCCAGTATGCATTGGTAATCCAGTCCCAGAGAAATGTCTTTTAATTAAATATTAGGCATATATTTAGTTGCTGAGAGTGAGAGATGCCATAGGAGATTCCTACCCCTGTTTCAGTGCTGGAGCGGTTGCCACTGCATTTAAAGGTGCTGTAATGTTTTCTGTTACTACTGTGTTTTTTTTTAATCTCCCTCAGCTTTTCCTCCCTCCCTCCCTCTCCCCCTGCATCACACAGTTCAATACAGCATGCACTGCCAGGGGCATGGTGTGTCTGCAGTGGGAGAGCTGCCCTCACCCTCTCACCAGACAGCTGCTGAATCCAGCAGCTGCACTACTTAGACAAATTAAGGATTTCACTGCATTTCAAATAATTTGGGTTTATCTGGTGCCACACGTGATGGTCATGTTCATAATTTTTGCATGAATTAGTTTCCTTCTCATTAATCATGGAGCATATACATGGGGGTGTTAAAATTAAACCCTTCTTGTTTGCATGACAAACTAAATACTAAAACTTTTCTAAGCAAAAGTGCCATTTATTTGTGACAGGAAAATCATACTCACCCTCTATATACTCATCCCTCCAACCCTGGGGCTCCCATATATACAGCTAATCATATGAGATAGGAAGTATTTAATGAGGAGCTTTTAGCAGCGATCCCCCAGCTTCTTCTGTGTGTATGTGTGTATATATAGATAGATATAGGTATATATAGATGGGTGTGTGTGTGTGTGTGTGTGTATGTGTACATGTATGTATACTGTAGCCATGCACACGTTGCTGCTTGCTTCTCTCCCCGCTCCTCCACATGCAGTAGGAAGCGAGCACTCAGTTCAGTGGGCTTTCATCTCGGATCTTGTCAGCAAATGTATAAAACTCGTGGTAAGTGGGTCAAGGCATCTTTATAAAACAGCCAGAGCATATAACTTGGCCCAGCTTTGCATATTTGGCACCAGTTTAACGAGGGATCATTAAGGACCTGAACACTTTAATAGCACACTTTACGACCTCAGTTATTTTAGAGGAGGCATACGCCCAGAACCTGTTCCTTGATTCCTAGAAATCGGTCAGTTCTGTTATGAGATACCTTAATTGCAGTCCGCTGTGGAATGATTGTAATATTTGTCATTCTCTGCTCTGCAAACCAGAAATGTGTGGTGTGTTTTTGTTTGGTTGGTTTGTTGTTTTTCTTTTGAAATAAGTATAGGAATTTCATATAGAGTCGTTAATTTTTTATTATTGTTATTTTATTATTATTTGAGGTGATCCCTGTATGCCCAGCTAGCAAAAATGGAATGTGTGTGTGTCATGTACTGAATTTAATGTAGGTTTACCACAGTTATAGAATATTGCACAGATGCTGAAGGCACTGCAGGAGTGCTTTTTGTAGTAAGGAAAATCCATGTGTGGCTGAGTAGGAAGTGTCCCCTTTGCCTTTAGGATAGTTTCAGCAACTCCTAAGGAGTGGAAAAAACCCTGAAGAATACTGAGTTTCTTCTGCTTTCAGGCCTGAACTTCACGTGAAATGGGGTGGTGAGCTGAGAGCGCAGTAATTTACACAAAGCATGGCAAGCAGTGAGCCGCCTGAGCAGCACTGCTGAGCTGCTGTCGGTGCTGCGAGTCAGATCAGCAACCGCTGCTGGAAAAAGATGAGGCTTTGTCGTTCTCTCGTTTACTGGTACAGAATTCTCAGCTATAAATTATTCATCTGCTAGTTTCAAGATGTAAAGTGGAGCTTTCCTGGCTTAGTAGCTACTGAACGTAACGCAGGTTTTGTGCTGGTTCGCAAAAGCATGTAGAGAGCTCACAGTTGCTGCATCCAAAGGCTGCTGCATCCAAAGGCTGCTGCATCTGGGTAGGACACAATCAGTGATCATAATCCAACTTTTAATAGATATTGACAGTCTTAAAGAGGGGTGAGTAGTTATGGGCTTCTTACCTACAAAAGTGGTCCTTTAGAGGCAGCATTCAGCTGCTTGGGGACATCTAAATAGGATGCTACTGGGAAAATGCCCTTTTTTTTTGTTTTTTCTAAAGAAAGAAACATAATGACAGAGCTGATCTGGATTGTCGGACCAGATTGGCAAACACTGAGCACTTGGACAGCTTTTTTTCATTTGAAAGAGTCGCAGCACAGCTGCAGAAGTGAAAATCTTGAGATATAACAGCGAGCACAACAGCATCCAGTTGTGTTTCGGGTGGTGAAACAGCAGCATTGTGCATGTGCGTGTCATCTGAGGGAAAGGGGAGCGTAGCACTGTGACCTACATAATCCAAATCAAACTGCATTTGCATTGAGAGAAGGGGGGAAAAAATCAAATCCTGCAGATTAATCAGTCAGTAAAGCAGGCATCTGTAGAACTGCTTTACTACCTTAATCTTTTGGGCACCCAGACTAACAGATAACCCAAATCCAGATTAACCTGGCCTGAGTATATTAAATCAAAAAGGAGAAAACTGGCCTGGATAATGCATGTGTTGAAATTCTACCTTCAAAAAGGCTGTGAAATTCTCAGGGTGTAGTTGTTTTCTGTTAAGATGGCAGACTTTTGTTGTTGTCGCTGGGGTTCTTTTCTTCCCAAAATAAACTGGCAATGACTGTTCAGTGGCATCTGAGAGCGGTCGCTGCTATCTGTGTGTTTCTCAGTGATCATGATGGCTTGTAATCAGATTTGCATTTAGGAAGCAGAGTCATGGGTAATTTTTTTTTCAATAAAAATTCAAGGGGTACTGTGAAATAATGACTATTTTAAAGGATGTAATTTTCATTTGGAAATTACACTTAGAAGTAGGTGTTTAGAGAGAGCTTTGGAAAATTTTCTTACCTGAAATTAGCTGAATAGGCATCTCCATTTAAACTAATGAGGCATTTTTAGGGTGTGATTCATCTCATGTTAGGGTAGCAGACTACCTGAAATGACTTCCACACTTTGTGCACCAGTGAAATCTCCTGAGCAGCACGTAAGGAACAAGCCCTTTTGCCCAAACGCAGGGAGGTAGCTGGGCAGCAAGGATGGTCCACGGGTCGCTGAGGAGGAGATTTGGGCTCTCTGGCTCTGCTGGTGATGCACCCACCGTGCTTTTGCTAAGCCAGGGCATGTGCATCCCAGGCAATGGGGGATTATGCAGGAGAAACCCAAAAAAGCTGCAGAGGAGGTGGTTTATTCACCTGTGACAGCCAAAAATGCTTGCCTGGTCTTTTGGCAGAGGCACTTTGCACAGCTTCGCACAGGGCTGCTTTCCACGGTGCAGAAGTGGATTTTGTTCTCTGTTCTGTGCCGCAGGGATTAAGATTTC
>NW_010177097.1:10189-11186 GCF_000695765.1 Mesitornis unicolor | reverse complement strand
TCCCTACAGAAACGTTGCAAGGCAGTGTTAACGCTAAGATTTTCTGAGAGCGGAAGGGCTGCTGTTGGAGGAATGCTGATATTGTGCAGAAAGGAAAAAAAAGAAAAGCTAGACAGCGCCCTAGTTATAACTGCATCGTGTGGAAAATGCAGGATTGCTTTCCTGCTACTATTGATCTTCCTAAGTGTAGCTATTCAGAAAGGTATTATGGAGCTGGTGTTTAGAGAGAAAAGGAAGCGCTGTGCTTTATGCTCCTCCATGAATGCTTGCTGGGGGGAGGGAGGCCTTCGTCTTTTGTGACAGAGGTAAATTGCTTTAACACAGGTCTCAAGCTGAGCATCGTAGACCTACATCCTAAACCTTTGAATCCAGAGGTATAGACGTGAGACATGTACTTAGGCATATAATTATTTCTAATGTCAAAGCCACGTGGGAGTTTCAGTGAATTAAAATGCTAAGATTTTGCTTGCTGGGGGGAGGGAGGCCTTCGTCTTTTGTGACAGAGGTAAATTGCTTTAACACAGGTCTCAAGCTGAGCATCGTAGACCTACATCCTAAACCTTTGAATCCAGAGGTATAGACGTGAGACATGTACTTAGGCATATAATTATTTCTAATGTCAAAGCCACGTGGGAGTTTCAGTGAATTAAAATGCTAAGATTTCTTACATGACTTTCAGAAGTGGGGAAGAACACAGTAGTGCTAATAAATTGTCATACCCTTTATTTCCCACAGCAAGAGCTTATCGACAGCATTAGCAGGAAGCTGCAGGTGCTGAGGGAAGCACGGGAGACTCTTCTGGAAGACATCCAAGCAAACAATATCCTGGGGGAGGAGGTGGAGGCCATCGTGAAAGAAGTCTGCAAACCAAATGAGTTCGACAAGTTCAAGATGTTTATTGGCGACCTTGACAAAGTGGTCAACCTCCTGCTGTCACTCTCAGGTCGTCTGGCCCGGGTGGAAAATGCCCTGAATAACCTGGATGAAAATACCTCTC
>NW_010177097.1:0-10158 GCF_000695765.1 Mesitornis unicolor | reverse complement strand
GAAGAGCGGGTGAGAAAGGCCAATAGTAATATCACTGCATTTAGTGAACCTGGTGTGAGCGTTTTTGCTTGGTTTTGTTTATCTCAATTGCAGAGCTCAAGATGAGGGATAGCAAATGGATCCATCGCGTAAAGCCATTTTCTTTACGTTTCTTGAAACTTTTCTCTTTGCCTCGCTTTTGCTTGGAATACTAAAACTACAAGTGGCTTGGTGAGAAAAAGTGATGTTTTTGGGGTGCAACATACTAGAAAACAGACTTCTTAGCAGTAGTTCTTCTCAGTCTTTAAATTTTTGCTAAAAGCGTGAAAAGGAGGCAAACAAAAAGTATTTTAATAATTCAGGATGGGAAAAGGAGTGTCACTTTGTGTCATAATGCAGAAAGCTTACAGACTTCTTCAAACTCAGCAAGGATCTGGATAAAAATCATAGAATCACAGAATGGTTTGGGTTGGAAGGGACCTCAAAGCTCATCCAGTCCAACCCCCTGCCATGGGCTTGGACACCTCCCACCAGACCAGGTTGCTCAAAGCCCTGTCCAACCTGGCCTTGATTGGACATAGCTGTAAGGTTGTTTCTTATCTATAAGGTTGTTACAAAGAAAGTGTTTCTCATCTATTACAGCTTCCTTCACAATGCCTAGCAAGGAACAAGAGCAAGAAATGGCAGAAGGACAAGTCTTAAAAGCAAAAAAAAGTGCAGGGGCATGGGGGGGAAGGGCAGGAGGAAGCATGGCAAAAGGAAATTTTCAACAGAGAACATGTTTTAGCCAACCAGAATAGCCCAGTGGAGGAATCCCAGCAGATATGAAAGTTTCAGGAGCGTTCAAGGTGCTTTTATCTGTCGGACTCCACCTCTGCTGGTAGCGCTTTGTTGAGCTCCAGATCCCATCAGGCCTGAGCTGGGAAGCAGATATCTAGTGACACAGATAGGCACCAAAGGAGAGATGTAGATAGGTGTGAAAATGAAAGTTAAAATAAACAAAATAGAGAGGGTGGCGGGCAGGTATGTGTCAAATGAGTTTAGCTTCTGCAGGTAAATGAATGTAAGTTGAGATTTCTGACTTGTAGCTGGAGACTATGGGAAATGCCAGCAGTCCACTTAAGTGTTGTAACAGTATTTTTTTTCCATGGGCTATGGATTCGTGTTGTGTTTCTTCAGTGTGCTCCGTTGTTTCACCAAGAGGAACCAGTGAGTGCTGGGACTAGTTTGAAGCTGTGTTTTTGCTGTTTGGCCCTAGCTGCTGCCAAACATTCTTGTTTAATGGCTGTCCAGACCCCTCTCTGACTGAGGCAAAGGGAAGGTATTTGACAGCTTGTTACAGGGCAGATCAAAGTTTCTGAAACTTAAAGAAATTTAATCCTTCTTTAGACTTCTTTTTTCTAAATGTGGTTGTTGTTGCTTAGTGGGCTCAAAGACGACAGCATGAGCTGGGGAAAGAGCCAGCAGATGATATGAGCATATAGGAAACACCATTTGAGAGCTGTGATGAAAATAGCTTATTGGCTAAGTGTGGCAAAGGAAGAAGGTGAGTAGGTGGTGTAGTAAGGGCAGTCAGAAATTGTCTGTGTGGTTTGCTGTCAAATTTAGACTGACAGAAATCCAAATCCCTAACATACACCAGTCCCCATTCATCTTTTCATGCAGTCTTGCCTCAGTAACATCAGAAATATATCTAACAGTGTTGGTCAGAGATACTTTTCAACGGGATCAAGTCCCCAGGTACTTTGACTATAAATACAATGCATATAGCATTACTTGTGCTTATCTTTTAATTTAGACTGGCACATGTGGCTTTTTGGTTGTCCTTTGGTATTTTGTACTATTTGGTATTTTTGTACTAATGTACTACATAAAGAAAACAGGGGATGTTACTTGCACCCCTGGGGATCATATCCTCAGTGATCACTGATTTTTTTTTCTTAATTTTTTTTAAGCTGATGTCTAATAAACATTACTCAGATAGTTTTGCACTTTCTAGGAACCACCAACAGCTCAGCAGATTTCCTAAACAAACAGTCTGTCAGCAGGCAAATAATCACTGCTGAATTAATCTTTTGATGGTCTGTCATAGATCTCTCTTGCCACAAGGAACACCATGAGGTGTTTCAACTTCAGCTTCTGAAAGGGGCTTCATTTGAAATTGCTGTCAGCCTCCTTCCTTCCACACACTGACACCAGTGTCTTCTCATTATTTTCCTGATCAGTCAAAGGCAGAGCGTGTTGAGAACCCTAAAGTGCTGAACCAGCAACCCAGAGATGTGATCCGGCCCACAAGACCTGTTACTGCAAGACTAGGGACAAGTGCCAGGGATGGTAGTTTGGGAACTGGATGCTAAGAAGTCAGATGCATGGAGGACGTTCCTTTTCGTGTGGCTGCAGTTCAAGACAGTGAGCAGTTCTTGAGAAAGACTCTCAACAGAAGGAGCCAAAGACTCTTCAGAAGGCCTGTGTTTGGCTGGGCCTTCAGAGCAGTGCTAACTGCAAAAAAACCCTTCTGCACTCTGCTTGACTTTGGTTGGTTGAAAACAGTCAGATGAAGCCATCATTTATGCCTTTCATTACCCATTGCTCAAAGAGCCTTCTAAACAGGCTTTTGGTGTCAGTCACCTTTGGCAGAGGTAGAAGCAAATTCAAGACTTAACTCATTTGCCTTCTGCCTTTCTGCGTCCCACTTCTCTTAGGTAGTTCCTACATCTCCAGAAGGGCAGAGGTACCAAGGTGTCATACAAAGTTGATAACGAAAGTAGTGTTTCCTTTCCTTAAACTGTCAGGTTACTTGTGTTCATCTTAAAGTCATGCCACAGGCTTGGTAAGAAAAAACCATACAGCTCAAATCTCAGGAACTGTTATGAAGGACTAAACGTTTGATTGTTCCTGTGTCTGTTGACAGTGATAACGAATTACTTTAAAAGCAGAGCTATTTCATCCCAAGGTTAAGCAGGTAACTTTACAACTGAGCTACCAGCTGGTTGATATGTGCCCTCTTGTGTTCATCAGTTTCTAATTCTGCTGCTGCTGCTCAGTGTACACACAAGATGCAAGCAAGGCTGCCCTGGAGAGTGGTCTAGTCACGTTCCTGAGTTTGGGCTTGGCTGCAAGGTCCCCTGGTGAATTTAGGAGAACAGTACTTCCACCTCTTTGCAGCAGAATGCCCTGCTTGCAACTTGCAGTGGGAAATTTTTTTTCCCCTTCTCAAAGGAAGACTGAAGTGTGTTTTTTCTAATAATGTGTTATTTCTGTGACTTGTCTTCCATGGCTGTCTTGAATCCTGAGTTAATCCAGGCTGTGTATTTTAAGTACATTGAGAGTGGAAGTCTGAAAGCATTTCACCCTCTGAGCTTTGTGCTGTCTACAGAAAAAGAGGCAGCACAGGGTATGTGTGCAACTTTGACAGATCTATAAAAGCTTGTTGTTCTGTATCCCCCGTTGTCTCATACTTCCATCCTGAAAAGACTCTATTTTGTAGTCTCCAAAAACACTTTTCTGTAAATCCTTTAGGCTTGTTATAGCATGTGTGATTTAACATGATGTCCAAATGAAAAAAGGTGGACAGATTTATTTGAACAGACTGTGGTTTATTTGAAGACATAGGTTCTCAAAGAAAATTCATCTCTGAAGCAAAGCTAAAAGTTAGAGAGTGGTGCCTCTTAGGGGCACTTTTTAATTAAGTTCAGACTCTGTACAGGAATTCTTGACGTCAGAGTAGGCCAGCCATGCTCTGTTGCTGGAAAAAGGCAATCACTTCTAGGCAGACATCTGCAATAGGTTAGTAATTAGTTATTAATAGATTAATAACACTCCTGTTTCTTTCCATGTACTGCTAAAGGAGTGTAGCCAAATGACTCAGGTGTAGACAGGTGAAGTTGGGTAAGGTGTACCTCACCCTATATGTTCCTACAGATGTGCAAATGGGATATAGCTCCTACCCTCTTTCTCTGTGCATTTCTCCATTCAACTTCCCTTTTTCCTGTTTTGCCTCATTAGGCAAAGTTTACAGCCCTTTTCAGAAGATGATGCCCTTTTGAGAAGGGCAGTGAAGCTGGTGAGGGGTCTGGAGCACAAGTCATATGAGGAGCAGCTGAGGGAGCTGGGGTTGTTTAGGCTGGAGAAGAGGAGACTGAGGAGACCTTATCACCCTCTACAACTACCTGAGAGGAGGTTGTAGCGAGGTGGGAGTCAGTCTCCCAAGTAACAAGTGATAGGACGAGAGGAAATGGCCTCAAGTTGCACCAGGGGAGGTTTAAATTGGATGTTGGGAAAAACATCTTCACTGAAAGGGTTATCAGGCACAGGAACTGGCTGCCCAGGGAAGTGGTGGAGTCACCACCCCCCGAGGTATTTAAAAGACAGACAGATGAGGTGCTTGGAGAAACACGGTTTAGTAGTGGACAGGTTATGGTTGGACTCAAAGATCTTAAAGGTCTTTTCCAGCCAAATGATTCTGTGATACCTTTTTTTTTTTACTTCCCTCTTACTGTCTTGCCCCAGCTCTCACTTGTATCTTAAGACCGCATGACTTCACATCTCATGGAGAAGCCATGCAGATTGCAGCAGAACTGCGAAATACCGCAGTGTCAGGAGCTGTGTAAGAGCAAACTGCTCCGCAAATCAGTCTGTCTGTGGGTCTCTAACCACAGCTGCTTCAGTGCTGTGTGTTGAAGATACAAGACATTGCTGAGTGAAGTCTTAACTTGGAGAACTTGGATGTTCCTCAAAGACAACTGTATTTTATATAGCTATTTTGAACTATTAAATAGTAAAGTAGTCTTTGAAGTTCTTGTTATTGAGGAAAATAGAAATGAATGGTGCATCTTTCATTGTTTTACTACTTTTTTTCCTGTTTGTAAATGCATTTTATTAGAATAAACTTTATTCCACCTCTAGAAGTATTCAGGGAAGTTTTTGTCTTTGCAGATAAAACACACTTGAGACTTAAAGCACTGAAGCTGTTGTCCCAACCCAGTTAATTTTTAACTGTTTCTCTTTCCTCCCAAGCGGACACTGGTAGAGAAGCAGAAGCTGCTCACCCAGCAACATGAAGATGCAAAGGAACTGAAGGAAAACCTGGATCGTCGAGAGCGCATTGTCTTTGACATTTTGGCTAACTACTTGAGTGAGGAGAACTTAGCAGACTATGAGCACTTTGTAAAAATGAAGTCGGCCCTCATCATTGAGCAGAGAGAGCTTGAGGACAAGATCAAGCTGGGGGAAGAGCAACTGAAGTGTCTGACCGACAGCCTCCAACCTGAACGGCTCAAATAAGGGGACTGAGTTTGACCAAGGATGTGAAAAACGGGAAAGAAGGAAGGGATGGGGGAGTTTCCAAGAATACAAATGAGTATCTTGGCTTGTCTGAGTGTCCGGTAAAGAAGCAAGTGCACAAGAGAAAATTAGCTCTCACAACAGCAATAATGCTCTTTCGTTCTTTTTGGGATGATGTATTTAATTTTTTAGAACACGCTTTTATTGCTGGACTCTACAGCTGTTTCTCATTGCTTAACTCACAGAAAACTCCACAGAAACCTTTCTGCTCAGTAAGTTGAAAGTCTGTGGCAGCTGTGCATGCAAACCACGATGTTTTTAGAGTAGGTTGTATACTTTCTTTACGTTCCGATGCTGTACAGACTGCTGGGAAACCCAACAGCCATTTTATGAATGCACACAAATTTAGAAGCTCTAAATTTAGTGGCTTTTTATTTTTTTTAAAGACACATTAAACAGGGGAAGCGTGCATCTTATAGCTAATATATTCAGGTTGCTGAAATGTAGTGTCACTCTGATCCTGTGGCATCAGACACTTTTTTGTAATATTGTATATAGGATGGCACTTTCCCCTTGCAGGACATAACTTTACAATCAGTCTCAGTTAAACACTTCTTAAACCAGCTTGCAAATCACCTAATGGCTACCTTGCTGAAGGTTTTTTTAAAAATTATTTTGCAGGACATAGTTGTACACCCTCTTACTGCAATGCAAGTGATTTTCTTCACCAGGTTGTACTCGATTTAAGAAACAGGCTGGAAGTACTGTGCTGATTTTGTTCAAAACATTTCTCGCCTAAATTATTTAGAAAGCTCATTTGCTCTTTCTTGTGCTTATGATGTATGTTTCTATTCCTCCTCCTCCTCCAAAACTGCTACACTTTATGAAAATAAATGTAGGCTAAGGACACTGCTTCTGTATTTCTTCTGATTGCTCAACGTTGTGATGGTTTTACGTAGTTAAGTTATACTGAGGTTGACCTACACAGTGCTGTTCGTTCTTTCCTCTTTCGCAGACTACCAAATGCAATATAAACAACTTCTGCCATGTAAATACTGTGCGTTACTCAGAGCAACTCTGCTTTGTAACTGTGAACACAAGTGGGTTTTGTTTGTTTGTTTGTTTTTCCCATTGCACAATGATAAATGAGAGGATGGTAGTTCATGGTATCAGACATTACTGGTTGTGTTCTGGTGATACTGCCATTGACTCGTGACAGATGATTTCCAGTAGCTCTAAAAAGAGGTGCTAACTCACGTTCTGGCGCAGAAATATGTTACACTGGCTTGCTCAGATACCTACAGAGAAATTCTGTAGTGCCCAAATGTCAAGCTCCGTGTTAAGATAAAGTTTTGCAGGCAAAGGAAAGTCTTGGATGACTTTGTGTATATGCCATTTACATTGTAGTACGGGAAATGTTTCTCTCTCTGGACAAACATTTCCCAACAAGAAGCCATTTTTGAGGCGGATGTGAATGCCAGTCTGTAGCTAAGCATGTAGAAAATACAAGTAGGTGTTGAAAAGAGAGAGAAAAGACTTCTTCCCACTATTTCTGCAGTGGCAAGCCTTCACAAAAGGTTTTCTGTCCTTCTTACCTGAGTCTTCTCTTCTGCGAGGAGAGAACCGGAGAGGCACTGCTCAGCCAATTCCTTGCAAGCTGGGGAACTGGGGAGCAAAGATCTCCGGAGCCAGTTCCTTTACAGACAGGTGTAAGTGTTAAAAGGATTGTTGCTCCCCTTCTAGTGCACTACTCTGTATGCCTGGACCAAATCGTTAGTGAAATCATGTTGATGTGTCTCAGTTGAGGTCAAATGGAGCTACCCTTTTACAAGGCCTACAGCTGACCGTAGTTTCCTCGTCCTAGTGCAGAAATGTCGTCACCTGGCATCTCACAGTTCTATGCTGCTATGTTCCTAGGACAAGTGATCCCTTTGTCCTTAAACTTCTCCCTTAACCGTAACAAACCCAAAACTAAACACTTTCCAAATAAATTATGCTTGTCTTTTAGCTTGGAGAAAAGTGTGCATTGTTTTATCTGTGGCATTTTAAAAATTTTACATATTGTGGTTACTCTGAAATGTGTATGTGAAATGTGAATAATAATATAATTGCAATGTGTTTGTATACAGTACTTTGATTTAGATCTTTCTGATAAGAAGTAGCAATATTGTGAATGCTCTATATATTACCCTTTCCACAGAAGAGTTGCGTAGACACCATTCTCTCCTTTCCTTTTTAAAAACTGTTGGAAATCTCTCACCCTGGGAACACGAAGATGGTTGCCTCCCGATGTTACGTGTAAATCTGTAAATAGCTATACTGTTGCTTTTTGAAAAAATCTGGTGCTAATGTTTTGCCTTTGGCATCCTGGGGGTGGCTGTTTCTTCACCCTGTGGTGTTCTCAACTCTAGATCCCTTTGTATAGTGAAAGACTTCCACTGTGTTTGGATCCTGCAGCCCAGAGTGAAAATGTACAGTTTTCCTGCCTGACACTTAACACTTACCTACTGACAAATGGTATTGCTTGACTTTGAGAAAATAAACTGTATATTTCAATGTAGAGTTAGTTCTTGTGTGCAGATTTACCTGTCAAAACCTCCTGTTTTGCTGGGCACTGTTGGCCGTCTCCTGGTGCCCATCAGCAGTGCCTGTAGCTTGTGAAGGCCAGGGTGGATATCTGATGGTCTGAAGTAGCTCGCTGTGTTTCCACAGATTATTTAACACGTTGACATCATTGATGATTCTCAAGTTCCCAGTGTAAGTACCAGAATCGTGTTCATGTCTATTCAGTATTTCAGTTGTGTGAGTATGAGCAGGCAGACAGGAAGATGTGTTAAGAGGTGGATAAAATAAATCAGTCTCTCACGACTTATGGTGTATATAACAGGGAAGGAGTTAGGATTTTTCTCCTTGGGCTGTCACAGAATCACAGAATCTTAGGAGTTGGAAGGGACCTCTGGAGACCATCCAGTCCAACCCCCTGCCAGAGCAGGATCACCTAGACCAGGTCACACAGGAATGTGTCCAGGCGGGTTTTGAATGTCTCCAGAGGAGACTCCACAGCCTCTCTGGGCAGTTCCAGTGCTCTGTCACCCTCACAGTGAAAAAGTTTTTCTTCATGTTCAGATTGAACCTCCTATGCTGCAGCTTGCACCCATTGCCTCTCGTCCTGTCATTGGCTGGCACTGAGAAGAGCCTGGCTCCTTCCTCCTGACACTCGCCCTCTGCAAATTTATAAACATTCCAATGATATTTTGAAACTTAAGTGCTTTCCCTCCCCCTTCTTCTCTCCCCCTGTGTGCACATGGACCCACCTCTTCAGGCTTGGTGTCCTGGGCACTTGATAAGACCCAGGATGGCAATTACAGGGGAAAATAACAGTCTAGTTTTTGTGTACTGATTGAATTGGAAAAAAACGCTTGTTTTTAATCGGAAATCAGGCTCTTTATGTTCTGGTTTAGGGTATTTGACACCCTCAGATTTCAAAGGAGTCACTGTTTCATGATGGTGGTTCCTAATCAAACTCTTTTGATTCATTTTGGTGCTATTGTCTCAGCTTTTACAGCTAAAGTAATCTGTTGGCAATCCAGTAGCTAGCAAGGCCTTATGGTGAGTGTACAGAAGAACAGGAACTCCTACTTTTAATGGTGCCCAGTCATTTACTGCAGAAGCTCATAGGTTCTAATTAAGGGCTTCTCCATCATGGGGTTTTTTTAGAGTATAAATTGGTTTTTCCACATGTTTGGGTGGAACCTGCCCATAGAGTAGATGTTACAAAAATTAATAATTACACCCTTAAAGTCCTGGACTGTACATTGTCAATTGTCAGCAGTGGTTAGTTGGTCATCACATTCACTTACCACAGTTCCAGTCTGTAATATAATGTTTTATAATCCACAAACTGTAAGGTGAGTGACCCATGTGGTTTAGCAGCTCACCTCTGAAATCCCGAGGTTCATTCTCCCTGCCTACTGTTTTGACAGTGTTTCTATGAATAAAGTCTTTCCAGTTGAAGTAGGTTACCTTCATTTAATACATCTCAGGAGAAAATCTGAATTGAAATAAATTCAGTGCAGTTCAAACAGCAGAAAGTAGTTTCTCTCTCTAACTACAATAGCACACCTACAAGCAGAGCAGGTATCTTTCCAAAACAGGCTATGTTTAGGATCTTTTTCTTGGTCGTAATCATGTGGGCAGATAAGCTGAGTTTTATTTTAGTCAAAGCAGTTGAGCCTTTTCTGAGAACAAAGCTAGAAAAATGCATATTAAAAATCCCCACAACAGCTTCATTTTTAGGTGCTTTGATATCTCTGTCTTGGAGGCAGTCTCCTAAATTTGGCTGGGGAGATGACCCTGTGGCTAGGCTGTGCTTTCTGCTACTGCTAAACACATCTGTGGAGTCTGTAGCAGTAAATCTGATTCTTACTCCCCCTAATTCTTCTGGATACAACAAACTGGTAAGGTTAACAAGAAACTTACCCACTAGCTGTTGTTACCTATTGCCTGCTACTTCTTTTCTGTGAAAGATAATAAAAACTGTTTCTATAAATGTATTAACAACAAAAGGAGGGTTAAGGAGAATCTCCATCCCTTACTGGATGCAGGGAGAACCATAGTGACAAAGGATGAAGATAAGGCTGAGGTACTTAATGCTTTCTTTTCCAGAGTCTTTAATAGTAAGACCAGTTGTTCCCCAGGCACACCGCCCGCTGAGCCAGAAGACAAGGATGGGGAGCCAAACAAAGCACCCATGATCCAACAGGAAATCATTAGTGACCTGCTCTGCCAATTAGACACACAAGTTTATATGGGGCCAGACAGGATCCACCCAAGAGTACCGATGGAGCTGGTGGAGGTGCTCACCCAGCCCTTTTCCATCATCTGTCAGCAGTCCTG
>NW_010177096.1:0-444 GCF_000695765.1 Mesitornis unicolor | reverse complement strand
TTAAAATTTAAAATTGCTCTCAAAACACGCATTAAGACAACATAAATTCGATCAATTTTGATGCAAATCATAATCAAAACAAAATTAATTCCAATTTTAAATGACTCAAACCTAAAATGACCCCAATTTTTTGACGTTATCGAATATAGAAATCTCAACATCGAATCATTTCATTTTGGGGGGGGGTCCCTTCCATCATTTTGGGGGATTCTCCCACTATTTTGGGGCATTTTTCCCAATATTCTGGGGGTTATTTCATAGTTTTTGGGGTTTTCCCTTTATTTTTGGGGTCCCTCCCTTTATTTTGGGGGTTCCCTCCCATCATTTTGGGGGATTCTCCCAATATTTGGGGGGATTCTCCCAAGATTTTGGGGATTCTCTCAATATTTGGGGTCCCCTCCATTATTTTCAGGGTCCCTCCATCATTTTGGGGGTCCCTCCCAT
>NW_010177095.1:0-9638 GCF_000695765.1 Mesitornis unicolor | reverse complement strand
CCATCCCCCTGCGCCTCAAGTCAAAGGGGGAAGGGGAAGGTGGAAAAACCGGGAACAAAAGCTGAGCCCAGGAAGAAGGGAGGGGTGGGGGGAAGGTGTTTTTTGATTTTAAGATCTGTTTGTATCTCCCATTGTTCTACTCTGATGTTGGTAACAAATTAAAAGTGGTGGGTTTTTTGTTTTGTTTTGTTTTTTTTATTCCTTATGATGAGTCTGTCTTTTGCCTGTGACCTGCTTAAGTGGTGAGAAGCCCTCCCAGTCCTTATTTTGACTAGCCCTTTTTCTGGGGCATCATGGTTCTTAGTTATGCACTGGGCCTAAACCATGACAGTCATCATTCCCAACATGCATAAATCAATATATACTTCATAAGTAGTCATTTAGCTTACATTTTGAAAAGAGATTATTTTGAACTGATTGAATACTCTGCTACTTAGATTTAATAATAAATGTCAAGCTGGAATTTCTTGAGCAAAAGTTGGATTTAAATTTGGCTCTGAACCAGATGACCTCTGGAGATTTAATCCACTTGAAATTATTTTGTTTTTTAAACAATGCTGTTTGTATTTCTCGCTTAAGTCAGCCTGAGGATGATTGAAGAATTTCTTCTGAAATCAGCTTTGCCAATCATTCAAGCTACCTATTTAAATTGTTATGTGTCATAAAAATAGTTGAACTTCAAGGCCCTTGTTTTTTGGCTGTTTTTAATAGGAGTGATGTTAAATGTTTCAGGCTATTAGTTAAAGATAACTCAAAGATTTTTAACTGACATGAAGAACTATGGAATATTTCACTTTAACAATAGGACATTTTAGCAAACCATTCCCGGACACTACCAAATACAAGAAGAAAAGAAGTTAAAGCAAAAAATAATAAAGACATACTGAGCATATTGACACCACTTTAAGATGCAGTAATGCATATGTCAGTGTAATCTGTATGTATAAGTTACAAAAGACCACCACAGACTTCTAGATGTTTGGAGAAAAACAGCAAATACGCTTTCCTTCTGACATTTTAATGAAGAATTTCAATTCATATGAACTGATAGATAACCACATTGAATGTAGATCCTCCTATATTAGAATAGTAAAATGTCTAAAGACGAAGTTTAGAACCTCTAGTCTGAAGCTTATTGATGTATTTACTTCTCACAGCAAAAATAACACTGAATTTACAATCACATCTGGGCTCCTTTATAAATTAAAGATAAAACCAGCCAAAATTTACATGTTTTTATGTAATTTGGTGAAAAACAAAGCTTGAAAAATAAGTTCTCTAACTAGAAAAGCTAAAATGCGTGGAGCATTTAACTAAATATGGTTATGTTTATTAGAAATTAAGAAAATATTTTTAAGCTCTCTACACATTTTCAGGATGTTATGAAAAATGCGAAGTCTGTTCCACTAAGAGTGAATATTCCTCCTCAGAAATAACACTCATGAGATCACAGGATAATTGAGATTTGAAAGATCTCTGGAGACCTCTAATCCAGCCTTATGTTCAGCTTAAAAAAATCCTTTAAATAGCACATTACATTAGAGCTTCATGTAAGGATAACAGCAGTATTGTGAACTCAACTGTAGAAATACTCTGAAAACCCATTCATTTTAGTACATAAAGCTTGTTCTGCAACTGCAGATCTATACCAACAATGGCAATAGCTTCACTAATGCTGCTTATAATACTCAGGTGGGGATGTTGATCTACAGAGGAGAGAAAGGGAAAAAAAAAAGGAACCCTGGATATTTTTAGTACAACTCTGTGTTCTCATCACTAAGCCTTCAAAGAAAGGAAATCAGTCCAGCTAAACCTGAAAACAATACATGTTTACATATGACTTAGGTGTACATAAGGGAAGCATATGAGGTTTAAAGTATCTTAAACTTAAAAGTATTTGTATTCCACCATATGAAGCTTAATTCTGACAATGTTTCTGCAATTTAAGCGCACATAATTTCCACCACCTTGCTGCATTTATGAGGCATTTAGTGTAACAGCATCATATTCTCCTCCACAAACAGTCTCTGTAGTATAATATGTAAAGATAGACATATTAATTTTTAATTTTGAAAAGTTGTGTGCATATCACAGGAGAAAATGAGGAATTTCAGATGGGGAGTTCAAGTTAGAATCTGGTCTTTGTGCAGGATTTTCTTCTGTTTTTTTATTGCACACTTTACTAGTTTGTAGAAAAGAAAATTTTCTTACTCTCATGGTCAGGTTACCATTATTCTCGAAAAGGAAACATTTTTGTGTATCTGCAGTAATGATTACTTTAGATTACTTTATTCAAACTTTAGTCTATGTGTTAGACGGCAATATCCAACATAGCAAACGATTGAAACTGTAGGAGACATGTGGAGACTACCTCCAGTACTCTTGGTAGACTTAATTCAGAGGCACAGGTCAGTTTTAGGTCTACCATTTACAAGGGGAGTCAGCTGTACTGAACATACATGAATGTATCCATTTCATGCCCACAATATCCACTATAGTAGGACTCGGGATCCCATGGAAAAATAAAAATGGGAAAAGAGATTAATAGATTTGGTGGGACTGCAGGGAATGACCATGTCATGAACTTTTCTGCCATTTTGCTATTGCCTTAGCCTGACTGAGCTAGCTGCCATTCCATCTTGAAAGAAGCTTTGCAGAGAAGTCAAACACAAATGAGATTATTTCTCTAGTGGATTTATGGTCCTATGGTCTTTATGTAAAACATATAAAGACCATAGGACCACAAGTCCACTTTGTCTTATTTTTTATCAACATAAAGAATATGTTTTGTGTTGGAAAAAAAGCCAGGTGAACTGTGATCTCCTACCAGGAGCAGGGAAGGGTGAGGAAAGAAAGACAGACTAGAAAGATGAAGGCTTGCAGCAATCTGATAGTACTGCAAAATCCATTATTAGATTATGGACACCAGTAATAATCCACCAGTAATAAGCCTACTCTGCTTTGCGTCACTAACTTTTCACATTATTCCAATCTGTCAACTGTTTACAATAAACCTGACATTAGTCTGGAATACCTGAGTCATTACAGTATCTTTCTCAACTGGCCTGAGAAAAATTCCACAAATAAAGTAAATCACTTCAAGATGCAATTTTTCTAGTGGCCAGTGACCTCTTCACAATGTCACAAGATAAGCATTTGAATAATGTCCTGTGTATCACTCTCAGCGGGACACTTGCTGATAAAGTTTTTTAGGCTGTATGAAAGAAATTTCCAAGCCTAGGCATCGTTTCTCCCAGATCTAGAGTAAATCTCCATTTTCTAAGCACAGTACTTCTGTCTTTTGCGTAAGAAGTTGAAAGGTTAACATCTGAATTTTTTTGCTCACCTCAGTACCTTGCTAAGACACAGTTTAAAGATTCTGCATGTCTTTCATATTGCTATCTAAACCTATAACAGGGAAAAGAAATCTATCTATAAAATCACAGAATCATAGAATGAATTGGGTTAGAAGGGACTCCTAAAAGTCATCTAGTCCAACCCCCCTGCAATGAACAGGGACATCTTTAACTAGATCAGGTTGCTCAGAGCCCCATCAAGCCTGACCTTGAATGTCTCCAGGGATAAGGCCTCTACCACCTCACTGGGCAACCTGTTCTAGTGTTTCACCACCTTCATAGCAAAGAACATTTTGCTAATATCCAACTTAAATCTACCCTTCTCTAGTTTAAAACCATTACCCCTTGTCCTATTGCTGCGTGCCCTTTTGAACAGTTCTTGTCCAGCTTTCTTATAGGCACCCTTACAGCCTTCTCTTCTGCAGGCTGAACAATCCCAACTCTCTGAGACTGTCCTCATCAGAGAGGTGCTCCAGCCCTCTGATCATTTTTGTAGCCCTCCTCTGGACCCGCTCCAACGGTTCCAAGTCCCTCTTGTGTTGAGGGCTCCAAAGCTGGACACAGTACTCCAGGTGAGGTCTCACCAGAGCAGAGTAGAGGGGCAGAGTCACGTCTCTCAGTCTGCTGGCCACACTCCTTTTGATGCAGCCCAGGATGTGATTGGCCTTCTGGCCTGCAGGCACACATTGTTGACTCATGTCAAGCTTTTTGTCTGCTGGTAGCCCACAGTCCTTTTCTGCAGAACTGCTCTCTATCACATCATCACCCAGCACGTATTGATAATGAGGATTGCCCCTACCCAGGTGCAAGACTTTGCACTTGGCCTTGTTGAACCTCATGAGGTTCACATGGGCCAACCTCTCCAATTTATCTAGGTCCCTCTGGATGACATCCCGTCCCTCTGGATGGCATCCCATCCCTCTGGCATGTCAACCACACCACTCAGCTTGGGGTCGTCTGAAAATTTGCTGAGAGTGCACTTAATCCCACTGTCTACATCATTAATGAAAATACTGAACAGAACTTGTCCCAGTACAGACCCTGGGGAGACACCACTTGTCACCCGTCTCCAATCTGGACATTGAGCCACTGACCACTACCCTCTGGAAGTGACCATCCAACCAATTCCTTATCCACTAAATGGTCCACCAATCAAATCCTTATCTTTCCAACTTTGAGAGGAGGATGTTGTGGGGGATTGTTTCAAAGGCCTTGCAGAAGTCCAGATAGATGACATGTCTCTCACAACTGGAGTGTAGGAATAGAGGAATATAAACTCTTCAGGAAAGACAGGCAGGGGAGAAATGGAGGGGCTTTTGCCCTCTTCATTAAGGACTAGCTTATTGGTCAGAGTTGAAGGAAATGCAGGGGTAGGTGACATCACAGTGGGTGCCATCAGACCAGGAAGACCAAGTGGATGAGGCCCTCTATAAACAGATAGGAGCAGCTTTGAGTTAACAAGCCCTGGTCCTCATAGAGGATTTCAACCACCCCAATACCTGTTGGAAGTACAACACAGCAGGGCACCAGTAATTGAGGAGATTCCTCGAATACATAACTTCCTCCTCCAAGTGGTAGAGTAACCCACGAGAAAGGGTGCTATGCTGGACTTCATCCTCACCAACAAGGAGGGGCTGGTGAGCAATGTGAAGCTCAAGGGCAGTTTTGGCTGCAGTGACCAAGAAACAGTAGAGACCATGATCCTTACGACATCAAAGCTCACCACTCTGGACTTCAGCAGAGCAGACCTTAACCTCTTCAGGGATCTGCTTGGCAAGGTTTCATGAGATAAAGCCCTGGAGGGAAGAGGGGCCCAAGCAAGCTGTTTGATATTCAAGGACCATCTCCTCCAAGTCCAGGAGCAGTGCATCCCAAGAAGGAGGAAAGCAGGCAAGAATGCCAGAAGGCCTGCATGGATGAACAAGGAGCTCCTGGACTTGCCTGGGCACAAAATGAAAATCTATAGGGATGGAAGCTAGAACAGGTTAGCTGGGATGATTACAAAGAAGTTGTCCAAGCAGCCAGGGATCAGGTTAGGAAAGCTAAAGTGCAGATGGAATTAAATCTGGCCAGGAACATAAAGGGGAACAAGAAGAATTTCTACAGGTACCTCAGTGATAGAAGGAAGGTTAGGGAAGTGGGGGGCCCTTTCCGGGTGGAAAATGGAGAACTAGTCGTGAGAGATATGGAGAAAGCTAGGGTGCTCATCAACTTCTTTGCCTTGGTCTTCATGGGCAAGGGCTCTAGCTACACTCCCCAAGTTACAGAAGACAAAGACAGGTACTGGGAGAAGGAAGTTCTACCCACTGTAAAAAAAGATCAAGTTCAAGACCATCTAAAGAACTTGAAGGTGCACAGGTCCATGGGATCCAACAGGATCCATGTGCCAGTCCTGAGAGAACTAGCAGTTGAAGTTGCCAAGCAGTAGCCCTTAGTCCAGTCTGAACAGAATGTGCTCTACACTGCAGCTGGGGATAATGGTCCTACCTGGAGTCTCTGGCATAAAGCACCAGGGGAGCCTCAAGGTTGATATCCATCATATTTGAAAGATCATAGCAGTGAGGTGAAGTTATACCTGACTGGAAAAGGGGAAACATAACCCCCATTTTCAAGAAGGGGGAAAAGGAAGATCATGGAAACTATAAGCCAGTCAGTGTCACATCTGTGCCTGGCAAGATAATGAAGGAGATCCTCCTAAAGGCTCTCCTAAGGCACATGGAGAATGAAGATGAAGTGACTTGTCGTAAACATCATGGATTAGAAAAGGCAAATTGTGCCTCACCAATTTTGTAGCCTTTTACGATGGAGTTACAGCATCAGTGGATAATGGAAGAGCGACTGACATCATCTACCTGGACTTGTGCAAAGCATTTGAGAATGTCCCACACGATATACTGGAAAAGGGTAGATTTAGACTAGGTATTAGGAAAAAATTCTTTACTGTGAGGGTGATGAGACATTGGAACATATTGCCCAGGGAATTTGTGGATGTCCCCTCCCTGCAAGTGTTCAAGGCCAGGTTTGATGGGGCTTTGCACAACCTGGTCTAGTGGGAGGTGTCCCTACCCAAAGCAGTGGAGTTGGAATTAGATGATCTTTAAGGTCCCTTCCAACCCAAACCATTCTGTGGTTTCTATGATTGCTCTTCCCTTGTCCACTGATGTAGTCATTCCATTGTAGAAAGCCACTAGGTTGGTCAGGCAGGACTTGCCCTTACTAAAGCCATGCTGGCTGTCTCAAATTACATCCCTGTACTCCAGCCTTATCAGAGCTTCCAGGAGGATCTGCTTCATGATCTTTCCAGGTACAGAGATGAGGCTGACAGGTCTGTAGTTCCCAGGGTCCTCCTTTCTACCCTTCTTAAATATGCGTGTGATGTTTCACTTCTTCCAGTCACCAGGGACTTCACCTGACTGCCATGACTTTTTAACTATCATGGAGAGTGGCTTGGCAACTACATCAGCCAGTTCCCTCTGGACTCAGTGATGCATCTCATCAGGTCCCATAGACTTAGGTATGTTCAGGTTCCTCAGGTGATCATGAATCTCGAATAGTGTCACAAATAACTCTTTATTTGGTCTCTGTTTACCAGCTAGGCAAAACAAAATTTGTGGCATCCTGTAGGACCTCCTGGAGCACATTGCATTTGAAGCAGTGTTGCCTTCCTGATTTTTTTTTCCATGGATGTCTGAACTAGGGCTCTCTCAGTGTCGTGCCAGAGAACACTTAATCTTCCAAAGACTGTTGAAAGGCAGGAAACACAGTTCTGAGCATGCTGCCAACAGTATAATAGAAAATATAGCTGGAAACTGTTGTGGTTTGACCCCTGCCAGCAACTAAGCACCAGGCTTGCTTACTTCCTCCCGTCCCCAGCGGCATGGGGGAAAGAATTGGAGGAAAAGAAAAGAATATGAAAGCTCATGGGTTAAGATAAGAACAGTTTAATGATTGAAATAAAATAACAATAATAAAGATGTAATATTAAATATATAATAATAGATTTTAAGGATAATGAAGACAGCAACAAAAAAAGTAAGAGAAAACAAAACCAAGAAAAACAAGTGATGCAACTACTCACTACCTGCTGACCAATGCCCAGCCAGTCCCTGTGCAGCGATTGGCCACCTCCTACTACAAGTCAAATTTCCCCAGCTTATATACTGAGCATGAGGTCTAATGACATGGAATGTCCCTTTGGTTCCTTGGGGTCAGCTGTTCTGGCTGTGTCTCCTCCCAGCTACTTCTCTACAAGAAGAAGGGGCAGTCTGAGAAGCTGAAAAAGTCCGTGACTTAATGAAAACATTGCTTGGCAACAATTAAAACATTGGTGTGTTATCACATTATTCTCAGCACAAATTCAGAACATAGCTAGGAATACCTAGCTATGATGAAGAAAATTAACTCAATCCCAGCTAAAATCAGCACAGAAACTTAGTACCATAAAAAACAAAGTGTTAAGTAGATTGCTATTGTTCTAAAAGAGATAGGGACTTATACAGCAAATGGCAAGAACATTGGGTGGAAGCAGATGCAATTTTAACAGTGATATACCTAAAAATCCCAAATTTGTTTATGGCACACTAAGAGAAAAATGTACATTCAGAACTTAAAGAAATTATATGGGCTTTTTTGGGGAAGATTAATGAAATCTGCCATGTTGACAGTGTAGCATGCTAGATCTTGCTACAGTGCCTCTGGCAATCCACTCAAAGAATATTTTGGTTTAGAGCTAGATTACAGTGTCTAATGTATAAGCATAATAGCACAATTTAAAATCTCTAATTCCAGGCAAACTTGATTTTATGACTGCACAGAATTTGTCTCCTACAATGAAAGAGCGATGCATTACCTGAAAGAGGAGATGATTACATGTATAAGCCATTACAAGAAGAAAATGGAGGTGAAATGGTCCGAAAAATAGCAGAAGAGAAGCTGATGCAGCATTTTCCAAGAATGACTCTCTTTCTAGACAGGTGATCTTTAATGATCATAATTTGAAAAAATGTTCCTTCATGAATAAAATATGAAAGAATAAAAGAATTCTAATTGCTTAAATTATTATAGCGTATTTCCAACTTCAATATGTTAATAAATTTACAGCCATGTATTACACAGAGTAGAATATTTTTTTTTTATAATGATAACAAAATACTGTCCACAGCCTGGTTAACAAGTAGGCCAATTTGACAGTACTCCTAAAAGAATCAACACACACAAACAAGATGAAAGATTTTACAAAACGTGATCATTATTCTAAGTTCACAATTCATTGTGAATTCAGTTATAAATTTTATAAAATTTTCATCCTTAGCTGAGGAAAAGAATATTCAGCCAAGAAAAATAATGTTGTGATAATAGTGAAAAGATATCCCTGAAACTTTTTAAAGCAGTTATCACAGACCTGTGTTCTGGGGACAGCTACATATCTGTGCTAGTATTGCCCTGAGTGACTAATTCTATTTTATAGTGATTATCAGAAAAGGGTAGCGTTCTGCTGACCATATTCTCAGGCCTAGAGACTTTCAGAGAGTAAAACATTTCTCTTCTTCAGATGACCAGATCAATGTTGAACCTGTAACTGTTATTGATAAACCCTTACTGAAGAGTCAGCGATGACTGATTTGCTTATTGAGTCCCATTTCTCTTATTTAATAGCTAGTTTGTAGCTTTTATTTCCACAACTGCTATTCCATTTCTCTGGTATTTCACCCTACAACGCTGATTTAAGAAAAAAGTTATATCTAAAGGCCTGAAAGGAAAAAGAAAAGCAGCTGTGACAGAAAACAAAAAAGTAGCTTATAATAGAGACAAGACAAGCAGAATTGGAAAAAAAAAAAGACTGAGCTTAAAAGAGGATTTTATACCTAAAAAGAATCTAGAAAAAAGGCTGAGCAATTATTACAAATAGGAAGAACTCAAAGGAACAGCTGAAATAAAGTAGATGAGCCATCCTAATGGTCTGGATAGTAATAGCATTTGCTATCACTTCAAGTGTTTCAGTTGAAAATTTAATTTCATTACAAATAAATTTTATTTAATTGTTACAAATACATTACAATTAAATTATATTTCATAATATTTATTGAATTTAATTTGTAATTTACAATGCAAATTAAATTTTATTTAATTGTTCATATTAGAAATCTAATGAACTTCAATGAGTGGGGTTTTTTTTAGTGTACTTGAATGCATATATAATAGCAAGAAACTAAAATGAATATTTTTTATGTAATTAAAAATAAAGCCATGTTAACTGCTTGAAGGTAAAGGGGCCCAAGATAG
>NW_010177094.1:30254-35485 GCF_000695765.1 Mesitornis unicolor | reverse complement strand
CCGGCTCTGCCAGCCCGCAGCTACCGGCCCCGCTCCGCGTCCCACACCCCCTGGGCTCGGCACGGGCGGGACAGCGTGGCCCCACCGCCGAGGACACCAGTCACACCAGTCCCCGACGGGCTCCGGTCTGGCTGCTGCGAGGTTCGCTCTGGCGCCCCGCGAGAGCCACCCTCAGGGGTACGGGGCAGGTGGCTACCAACAGCATTAACAGAGCAAGTTCGACCTCCAACTGAGCCTCTACAAACACGGACTTACAGAAACCGAAATATGGGTTTATCTATCTGTGCAACTAGACAGATACACATCTACCCACACACAAATGTACGATAAATTATATATACACGTATGCACACACACGTACGTGCACACACACGGATGCACACGTATATGTACATATAGGTACTCTACATCAGCAGGCAAAATTAGTGAAACACCTCAATGGTCTGAGACTACTTTGGAGCAGATCTGACACTGCATGCTGAGAAAGCTCATGGCACCCGTTGTCACCGGGACCTGCAGCGCGCACACACATCCCTCTCCAGCAAGGCCAGTCACACCCCAGTTACTGTCCCCCTCCAGCTGCTGCAGGGCATCTCCAGACTTGCAGTTGCTGCTGCCTGGGCAGCTGCAGCTTGGTTAACCTGGTACTGGGCAGCCTTGATTTTGGCTTGCAGGTGTGCAGGAGGGTGAAAATATTTGCACTTTTCCCGTGAGCATCTCCCTTTGATGTAATCCATGCAGACAGTGACCGTGTTGTCGTTGGTGTCGATCATGGCGCTGTCGGCGGGGTGTGCGAACCGGCAGTCGTTCTCTCCCCTATTGCAGTTGCCACGCTGGTACTCTCGACATACCTGTGACACCGGGAAAAGACAACAGATTAATTCAGGTGACGGATGTCTGTGAGAGCACCATGAGGATGGGTGCCTGCCCCAGGAGGAGCAGAGGGGAGGGGGACGGTGGGCTCAGCTCCCTGAGAGCACAGACCTGGCTTTTCCAAAATGTCAAAGGGCATCAAAACCCACTAGGATCGACAGCCAAGCACGCAGCAGTTTTATTTTGGCTCCTGCTTAGCTGGTCTCCATGGGACATGCAGTGCTGCACCGTCCCCCCACAACCCAGACGTTCAACCACAAGAGGGCAAGCCAAAACCCACTGTGGCTGTGCCTGCCTCTCCCAAGCAGTCACTGGTCCCGCACTGCAGCCAAAGCAAGCTGAAGGGATCAGAAACTGGACATAGAAATCTGCTTGGCTGGAGGGGAGCCCCTTGCACCATCCCTGCTGCTGGGATGGGGGCTGCAGCCCAGCCCCATGCCCACACAGAATCCCCAAACCTCTGTCCCCCACCAGCGGTGCAGACACAACTTCACCACCAGTGCGACAAACACCAGCTCCCTCTCACACACCTTGCAGACCCTGTACTTAAAAAAATTGACGTGTGCTCTCCTCACGGTCAGCTCTTCACAAACCGCAAACAAAAATGCATTTGTCATTTTAGTTTTCCAAAGGCTATAGGAAACAGAAAGGGACAAAAGCAAGCAAGTTTGTGTAAAAATAAAACCACTTTAGTAGATGGAATTTCCTTTTAAAGGTGGGTGCCCATGAGCTTGGATCATCAGTATTTCCTCAAGGATCTTGGCTCCGATTCCTGCAGCAAACCAAATTTGGTTGTTATTTGGTTCCCATCCACGCTAACACTCTGGCTGCTTTTTAACCCCTGCGCCGCTCCAAGCTGCCCAGCAAAAACACTGAGGTAGCGCTGCAACATCACTGATCTTCGTAATTCACGTCACTTGTCCTAACTTTGGGCTGGGTTTATTTTCATGGCCTCGCTGAGATGAAAGGATGCTGCAAAGGTCCCAGACGGCTCACCCAAAAACGGGCGGTTTGGCTGGAGGGACGTGGGCAGCAGAGCTGAGGTCCCTGCCTGTCCATGGGCAAGTCCCACCTCCTGCCTCCTTCTCTGCATTGAAGAGAGTTTATCAAAATGGGCTATCAAATGTACCAAAATGGGCATATCAAATTTATCAAAGTGGACACATCCTGAACATCTAAAGAAAAGGCACCACTAGGTCAGGTTTCCTGATTACTCAAGACGTGAAAATCCCCAAGAACTTCTAAGCTGCTTCTTTCTGGCAAAAACTGGTATATATGAATCAAGCAGGAAACAGCAGCTTGGCGTGGTCATTCATGACTCTTGGATACTCCTAATAGAAAATGATGGCATTCAAATGGAAACACATGCGTTTTAAATAAAACCGTTAAGCAACTCCTTTCTCTCTCACTTCCCTGTCCTTCTCGCTTCCCTTCTTCACTGGAAGAGCTACAACTCTGTTCAAGAGATTTCTGGCAGGGGAGGGTGTGAGGAAAGCTGCAGGAAAAGCCCCAACCCATGAAATTTCCACCCCGAGATCCAGGTTCCTCGCGGGAGTGGCTGAAGGCACCGGACACCCAAACACCTGCATGCTGTCTGTACCGAAGACATGGGCAAGTACAACTGAAGTCAATGCTACTGCTGGCAAGTCACTGCCTTTACTCACTAATATCTGTATTAATTCAGGAGACCCAGCACACCGCCTCACAGATGTGTGTTATCTGCCTGCTTCCCTTAAAAACACAGGTATGGGTACTGAGAGCCTTTCCTTGTGGAACGGTCTGGGTCAGTATCCCGGGACACACGCACGAACTTAATTAACGCCAGAGTACAGCACTCTTGGAAATAAGTGTTTAAAATTCTAAGCAGAAGAAATCATATTCCCAGATTAGACGGTCACATCACAGCAGGTGTTTCTCTCAAGGACAGCCCATTCCAAGGCAGAGCCCTGCAGTGCTCCCTGATCACGGTGTAACAATGACGACGCCAACAGCAACACCCATGCTAAAGAGCAGGCGCACACGTGCTGGCTTCTCTGAGGTACCAACCAGGCCATGCACAATCTTTCAGAGCAGTTCTGTGCTTCTGTAATCTGTAAAGTACACTAAAATGTTTTGCTGTTCATAAAATTGATGCGCTTGTTTGGTATCTGTACACTAAATTTCGATACTCCAGACTAAATGCCCAAAGAGCTGGAAAGCACCGGCAGATCGCATTCTCACCTGTGTGTCTCACTATTTTAACTGCTGAAGGGAAGAAAGAGAGAGGAAAAGACACCCCCTCCCCACAACAGATACCGGTTTTGTAAGGCAGCAGCACGGTGTGGAGCCACAGTCTGTGGGTCAACCTGGGCATGCTCTCGACCCCACTCAAAATAAAACACAAAACTTAAAAATAGCTAAAAGGGTAGAAGGAGCTGGATTTCACTAATCTCCTCAGTGCAATGGCCAGAGCAGAGCCCCTCAGGGACGTTCGTGGTTCCCTGGCCACTGGCAGAGCCGGTGCTTGGGGGCCTGGGGTATGTCCTGCTCCTCTTACAAACTCACAGCCCCAGCGCCCCTGACCAGCCTCGTGGCCCCTCTACAGGTGCAAGCACCATCAGACGTTGCAGCCGTGTGACCCAAAGGGCTTCCCGCCATCAGCGTCCTCCTCTCTACTCATTTCCAAATTCAGCGTGATTTATTTATCAATTTATCTAATTGTCTTTTGGTTTTAATCCACGCCTGGCAGGTATCCACCATGAAACAGTGTTTTCAAAGGAAAAGCATCCCTCGGCAATCCCAAGCAGCCACTGTGTGCCAGCTCTTGGCTCGGTGCGGTCGCCTCTCCTGTAACCTGACCGTGCTTTGGGGAATGCTTTCCTCGGAGAAAACATCTCTAAAAAGGGAAATGATGCGGCCCTGCAGAAGGGGAACCTGCGGTGACGTGCGCTCTGAGAATAGTGACAGCGGCAGTGGGACACGCAGCTGCCAGATGACCTCCACGCTCCCCGCTCACCGCCTTCTGAGCAATGGTTTGTCAGTAAGAGGTGAAACTGGGAAAAGGAAATTAATTCTCCTTGTAAGGAGAGCTAATCTCTGTTAATGCAGAGGCAGGGGCAGAGAGAAAATCCTCGCAATTACAACTGGCTGCATTTTAAAACAGAGATCCTTCTTAAATCTCCTAGGGACCATCTCAAAGAGTGGAACAAGCCTTCCACTACCCACGTCCCCTAACACACCGCGTGTCTGACAGACACATGGGGTGGCAGTGATTGCCTCTCCCATTGCCACCTTTGAACCACCGGAGCAAAGCGGGGCTGCCGTGCACCCACAGGCTGCGTTCGCAGGCGCGTGGCAGCAGGCAGCACATTACCACTCACTGCCCACGCTGCTACAGCGCCGATAAGGTGCCAAAAAAACTGTCAGGCCTTTCTGATAAGAAAGGCTCAGGCCAAGGGAGATCACCAGCTGGGAGCAGGCAGCTCCTCAGGGTTGTCGCAGGGATGATAAGGCGGGCGCGGGAGGCTGTGGGGGAGCGCTGGCACCATCTGTGCTGAGCCAAAATATGTGAGCAGCTGAACGCCAGTTTGCTCAGGTGGTGCGAGCTCTGCCCTCACACCGGGCTCTGCTGCTCGGTACCATGTTAACACCTCCCAGCACACACCAATACAGTTTGGAGGTGTCTTGCTGCTAAAAAGGCTCAGTATTTCCATTTCTTCCTGCAGTGTGGGGTCAGAAGCAGAACTGTGCGCAGTAACCTAGTGTATGATCCCTGTCCTTACCTGGCACCAAGACAGGACATCACCAGCTGAAGTGAAACCTGCAGGCTTTTCTTTCACATGAAAAATATTTTATATCGAAGAGACATGATATAACTCCTGAGAGTATTGGCTCCTACCTCCAGCCTGTCTGTCCTCATCTCGGCTCTGGGGCGGCGGCCGCAGCAGCGGCAGGCACCGGGACGCCGGGGTTGCCCGTCACCAGCATGGGGGCGGTGGGCAGGATCTCCGCTGGCACCAGCCCTGGTGAGACGGGGCCCAGGTAGGGGTTGAAGGTGGCCGAGGCATTGGTGGCTAAGCTGGGTGCGACGGAAAACATCGGCTGCGGCCAGAGAAAATAAGAAGAAAGGTAAATATTTAAGCAGCAGCGGCAGGCACCGGGACGCCGGGGTTGCCCGTCACCAGCATGGGGGCGGTGGGCAGGATCTCCGCTGGCACCAGCCCTGGTGAGACGGGGCCCAGGTAGGGGTTGAAGGTGGCCGAGGCATTGGTGGCTAAGCTGGGTGCGACGGAAAACATCGGCTGCGGCCAGAGAAAATAAGAAGAAAGGTAAATATTTAAATTTACACTTGCCATGCCATACACACCATGACAGATTCT
>NW_010177094.1:13926-30223 GCF_000695765.1 Mesitornis unicolor | reverse complement strand
CCTGCTGAAGCTTCCCCTGCACGACCACAGTGCCTGGAGCAAACTCCGTCTGGATCCACACTTGAGCAACACCATCCTAAACCAGCACTGCTCCGCACAGGAGAGGGCCTGGGGCTCTGAAAATGGGTACAAACACCCATTCTTGGGGTAAAAGGTGTATGCATGGGCATCCCAACACAGCAGCAACTCATGCTCAGCTGCAGACACAGCCAGCACTGTTCAGAAATGACCAAGGCTTAACACAGGAGCAAGACCAGACAACCATAATGACTCATTTTTACAAAATTAAACACACTGTCCACGCAGATATTCTGAAAGAAATGCACTGCCTCAAGGATACGCTTTATTTAGCCTAAAACACTAAGGCAGAGAGAGAGAGCAAGCTACTACTGCTTTTTTTGTTTATTTGCTTGCTTTAAAACAAGACAGAGTCAGATGCCCCTGTGGTGACCACACGTTGTGAAGATAATTGGATGCAGGAGACCAAATAATGCTGTGAGACCAAAGGCAGAGCTGTTACACTGCAGTAAAGATTAAATAACTCTTCTGCCCCACTGGATGCAGAGGCACCGCACTACCAGTGTAACTGCCAAATAAAACTGAGTCTGGAGTGCTTATCTTTGGTATCCAAATAAAGGAGTTACTCGAGGCATTTAGATATTTCTTCCAAACTGATTTTTAGAGGGAAAAACAATGACAGAGTTAACACAGCTCCTCTCTGTTCCCTATCTATCAAAGCCAGCACACAACTCCGCGTGTTTTGTATCCCCGAGGAAGTGACCGCACGGTTTGGAAGCAAGGAACACGTCTGTTTGAAACACAGGATGAAAACATGTGCAGAGATTGCTGAAGGAAAAAAGATTTGCGTTGTGCAAATGGAGATGATTTCTTTAATGTCTCTGGTTCTTCATCCACATGAATGAAAAACAAACAGGGAAGTTTTACAGCAAATACAGTATTACTCTTAAATAGACTACTAATTAACTGCACTTTTCATTACTGTGTTATCAGCTGTGTAATAATGAGCATTAAAAATAACCCTACGATACAGTCTGTCAGTGTGTAACTTAAGAGATATCAGTGTTTGATTTTAGCCCAATATACTCACTGTAGAATGAAAAAAGCTATCCCACTTATTTTCTACTGAGATCACTTCATATTGTTATAAATACCCTTTAGACCATGCAAAATAACAGCATATTTTATCAGTCACTTCATATTATTCTGAACCTTCCCGGTGTCTCCTGCTTCCATGTTTCTCACCAAGCATTCCCCATCTCCAGAAGAAGGCAGTATTTCTCCACCACCACAACCAAACCACGCACCTACCCACTGGCCTTGCAGTGAGGGCCCTGCTATGGTGTGGGCATGCCAAGCAGCTAAAAAAGGATAAAAAAGCAGCTCTTGTAGATGTGCAGGGAGAACCAGAGTATCTCACTAAGTTAGTTCACTTACTTTTATTAAAGCATATGGTATTGATTGTTGTAAAACTACAAAACCTGAAGCATCGTTAGATGGGATGATATAAATCACTTTAGAACAGCACAAAATTACACCCCTTTCCACTGTGCTAAAAAAACCAAACAACTAATTTTAAGGCCAAATGACTAGGATTATGTTCGTTTGGAAATTAGATTGCTGGGACAGCCAACGGGCCTTGCTGTGAATCCTTGCACTGAATGAGACTGAATTCTGAAAATACCAAGCCTGCAATGCCTGAACCCAAGGGAGTGCACACAGACACTACCCAGGCACTTCACGATACCCCGACTCACACTGTGCTCGCTAGGGACAGCCGGAGCGGAAGAGAAAAGCTCCAGCCAGGGAAGCACTGGTTGCCTTCTTACAAGGAATACGCCAGCCCTGCCCATGCATTAACCAGTGCTGGTCTTGCTCATACATTAATCACCATCTTCTAAAGTCAGAGCTAGAAATTTATATCAAAGGGGTCTGAACCAAATTTCTCCCTAGGCTGGCTCAAATGACCTCAGGACTGCATCAGAGAGGGATCTGGCGCAGGGTGCAGGGGCACGGCTGATGCCAATCATTAATTTCAGTGAAAAGAGGGATTACTACAGAGCAAGAGACTCAGCCACAGTGTTCGACTCCATGGGACACTGCTCTGCGCGCACTTACTGAGGAACAGGAGAAACGGATATGATGTAACGTGTGATCACATTTTACTGTGACTGGATGAGCGATTCCTGACAGATTCCCCTTGACTTTTTGTGGGAAATAGGATTATCTGCACTTCTCCTTTCTGCCAAGCCTGCGCTGGGGATGGAGCAGGAGAGACTGACAGGCACCATGCACCAGCCAGGGACAGCTCTCTGCTCCACCTGAAAACAGCACACCCAACCCCAGCAGGTAACTCCCGCAGCGGGTGCCCTCAAATGAATGGAAAACATCAGCGGGAATCTTCTCAAACCCAGGAGTTTCCTACAGCACCCAAAACTGCAAAGGAAGCGGCTATTTATGAAAATCCCACGCAAATTGCTCGCTTTTGTAATTTTTAAGAAATAAGTTGCAAAAAAGGAATTAACAAAAGATTAGCAAAATTAATGAAATTAAAAATATTACTTCAGGCAAGGGAGAACTAAGCAGTGCAAAGACAGGTCAGCATTTCACCGTGGTTCATTTCTCCAGCATTTACCGACATCTGTGGGATTTCACAGCGCGTAAGCACTCCTGCTAACCCACTCCAGCTCCAACCCTTTGTACCCATCGATGGGAGCCCAAAAGCAGACAGACGTACCACGGGCTGCAGCGGGGCCCCCGGCATCATGGCGTTGGCGAGCTGCATCTGCTGGGCCAGCATGGCCATGTTCTTCTGCTGGATCAGGTTATTGCGGCCATTGATCTCCAGCTGCGTTTTTAAGTGTGGCGGTGGGTGAAGGTATTTGCAGTTTTCCCTCGAACACCGACCCTGAAGGAAAGAATGGACACAGCTGGCTTAGGGGCTTAGGTGTATCTTCATTTTTATGCCATCAGCTAAACCAAACACATCACACGCAGGAGGAAAGCCCCCCAGTTTATCCCATACTGACCAGAGCAATGTCACCATTCTGGCGCCAGCTGCTTGCTTTGCTGTTCTGAACCATGCATTTCTGCAGCACAACTCTAAAAAACACTGCTTCCTTTAAATGTTGCCCAAGGCGAGCAAATATTGAGTTGTTTTAAAGCAGAGCTCATCCATCTTCCATGGGCACAGCATTCTGCTCAGTGCAAGCTGTGCCCATGGGGACTGAGCAGGGAAGCACCAGCTCTGCAATGTCACTGCACCTGGAGCACCGCATCTCTGACAAAAACCTCTTACATGCGATGTGTTTTTGCTGCAATTGTGTAAAACATTGTAACACTGGAGCCCACACTTGCACTAAAGGCATGGTAACAATAAAAAAAAAGAAGAGAATCCTTTTCTGGAAAAAGCCCAGATTCCTTAAATTACATTTTCCTCTACTCATTCATCTTTGAAATAAATCCCAACAGGAACATTGACAAAGCAAAAGACAGTCTTAATTTCAGTAAGAAATCATTTTTATCAGGAAACAAATTAATCCAGTGTAGTTTGACCTATACTGCAATTTTGCTCAGGAAGTTAAAATGCGTTCTTGTCATAGGATCTGCCTGAAATCTAATCTGTGCGATAATTTTTGTCTTCCCCTAAGGGATGAAAGGTTTGGTGCTGTCTCCCTCCCAATCCATCTCTGGTGCTGGCAGCACAGTCCTTACAACTCATTTTCGTGGTGATTCAAGTGGTCTGGGCTGTCCCTGGCAGAGTCACTTGCCCAAAAATCCCCCCAGTAACACAGCACCAACGCTGGGGAGCAGCAGAGCAGGAGCCAGATAACACACAAAAGCACAACATCCACAATGCAGATAAGACACAGGAAGAAACGTGTGCAGCCTGGAAAAATATTTTTACAGGGGAACGGAGTTTCCTACTGCAAATAAGAAATTAGGAAACTTCAGGAACAAACACTAACGATTCAGTAGGCGAAAAGACAAGCTGATGGTGGCAACAGGAGTCAGTGTTTATGACACATGAATTATAAGCTTTTGTGTGCGTATACACATACACGGGTGGGACTCTGCTCACACACGGTGTGTGGAGGGAGGGGGGAGGAGGAGGAAGGAGAAGGGAGGAGGAGGAGGAAGGAGGGAGGAGGAGGAGGAAGGAGGCCGTGACTGCTCCCAGTTTTCCTCTGCTATCACATCCACACGCCCAGGCTGAGCAGCACAGCCAGCTCTGCTCCGGACATCAGGGCAGCGTGATGGCGCTGGTATTTTAAGCTGTCCAGCCTTGGCAAAGCGGGTGGTGGGGACAAGGAGGAGCGGGTGGCACTCGCCCACGCAGGGACATCTGTGGGAGGCAGGAGGGATGGGGACAGGGGCCCAGCATCACCCCAGAGGCTCTGTCCATTCATCCACCCTCTGAAAACACCCAGAGTGCCTCAGCCGCTGCCAGGTCCCACACTTGGAGGGTGCTGGCAGACTCAGCGCTGGCCTCACCAGTGCCCAGCACACATGGCATTGGCACCTGGCGCTGCTCGGGTCAACCCGGGTCTGCATCCCAACTGACCCGGGTCTGCATTATCAAAGCACGACTTGGCGATGCAATGAACAAGGTCTCATTAGCAAACTGCTCTCACAAGGTCGTTAGTCCTCTGGGTGCAACCAGTCAGGACCCTGCGGCACCAGGGACCTGCAGGACCCCGTGGCACAGCCCCTGCGCAGGGGCACAGCTGAAACCGAGACACGTGAGCTCATAGACCCCGCAAGCAGGGGGCTCTGTCGGTCCCCCTGACCCACTGGCAACCACGGGAGCCAGGGCTGGCAAACCACTTGGCTACCACAGATCAAGGAGTTTTGATCCAAACCAAACACGGAACAGCTCCTTCCTTTAGGATTACAAATTCCTCCTGACAGCAGAGCGCTCGGTGCACTAAAACCCAAGCAGGAAGATGGCCATTACGTAAAACCCAAATATTGCCTGTAAATGGTAAAACTATTTATCCTGATGCCCATGTGTTTTACAGGAAAAAATTAACTACATAGGCAAACTACTAGGGTTTGCTTTTTAAAAAATAAACTGTTTGCACTCGCTCTGTTGTAGTAGCTGGCCTGCCAAGCGTACACTCAGATAAACTTTATAAATATTAACAAATATAGTTACTGGGTCCATTTTACTGACTTGAAGGATGCAAACCACTGTCTTGGTGAGCCAAGGGCAACGCTTACAGCTCTGAAGCCAGGCAGCGACCTGGGGTAGGACGTGGCTGTTGGAAAGAGCCCCCAGACTCACACATCTTGCAGTGCCAAGAGAAAATAAATGGTGAGCAGCCCTGCGCTGCTGAGCACAGATTTCTGTCAACACAGATGTTCATGACGTTCTCATGGAGAACACATTTTTAATGAATAGCAACGATGAAATATAAGGATAAAAATCATGCGGGTAACTTTCCAGAGCCTCCTGTTCAGCCTGTACATGTCTCTCCTTAAGGCTTTCTGCTGGACTGTGATAGCTGCCCAAGTGCCAGCAAAGAAAAGCAGAAACTAATTTTAACAACAACAAAATGCCCTGGGTTTCATTAGGTAGCTGAAATAGGCATTTATCCAGCCATTAAGCACTGCAGTGGGGAGCGTGACAACGTCACAAGAGCAGGGGTACCCTGCAGCCGGTGGTGACACCAGCGTGGTGACACCACGCACACCCTGCCACCACCACCAACACTGCTCCTTGCTTGCATTTCAACCAACCTCCTCTGCAAAGTCCCAGTCAGCCAATTACAGCATCGGCAAGACTCAACACGATGTTGCTTTTACTGGTTTTCACCTCCCTCCATCAAACAGCAGGATTTAGCGGAACAGCCCCACAGAGGAGGAGTTCCCCTGGCAGTCCAGGGCACCCCGGGTACCAGCCAAGTACCACCTCATCCCCATCCCCATCCGCCTCTGGACAGTGCCTCAGCAAACCTGGTGCAAGTAAGCACAGCTATTTCATTTCTGACTATGAACTTATTTATTAAACTTATTAAAGGTGCTGCAGTAGAAAGTGAGCAAATAATTTCTGCTTTTAAAGCACTGTAAACACTTAGCAGAGACACTGAGTAAATGTGGTTAAATCCTGTTCCCAGGAATAGCGATCAAAGCTCAGCCACACTCTGGACAACTTTAATTTGGGTTCACACGGGGTGAGGTGGCTGCTGAGGCTCTACCAAACCACCCCAAATCTGTGTTCTGTAACAGCCATTGGCAAATGCATCAACAGCTCATGGAAATGTAAGGATGTTTGTAATCCTTCAATCCAATGTGGGCTTGATAGCCATATTATTACAAACGTTTGTCTATCCACATGTGTGTATATATACATTCTGTGTATCAATTCATCAGTATTTATATCTGCACCACTCCCAGGACACACAAACCCTGCAGACTGAGGCAGAGCAACACTGGATTTCTCCCCAAATAGCCCTCCACCTGTCCAAACACCCCCAAGAGCCAGTTGTCTGCCAGGGTAAGGACAGCGTGACAAAACACGCAAGGCCTTCAGAAACCGCTTGCTCTGAACTCCTGAAGCCAGAAAATCCTTTTAGAGCAATCTCCAGTAATCCGTATGATCCTCACTCAAGCATGTAACAAATAACGTTTTAGGAATGAAATGAATGACTTTACGTCCAGTTTAAGTAAAGCACCCGCAAGATTTGATCCATTTGTCACTGCAGCCCCACGCAGTGATACACCGCGGCCACAGGAACCAAGCCCACACTTTTATCTCCATTTCTTCCACAGCGCACACCCCCTGCAAACGGCTTGGTCTGAAACCAGGCCCTGAGCCGCCCAGCCCTGCCACAGCATCCCATGAACGACTGAACTGAGCAGTGAGGGTAAGACTCACCAGCTTCCACTGCCACTGTTCAATGGAAGTTCTGCAGCGCTGTTAATATTTCATAATATGTTCAGGCTTCCGATCTGTTTTGGTGCGGAACGGCAGCAAACCGGCGAGCTGGCAAACGCTGCATCCAAACCGGGGAACAAACCAAAAGGGCCCTTGTGCAGGGGAGCTGCTGGTGCAGGACAGTGTAATTTACGGCAAATTTTAAAAGGGAATACCACCAGGGAGTAACACTGTGTACGTTATCATGTACTTTTTACATAGTCGATGTACTTTTAAATTGTTTAGAAACCCATGTTGGCTGTCGCAGGGTGCTCCCCCCGTCCCAGCCCTGCTCGCACACATTTTGGGTCTCATTGCCCCAAGAACAGTTTTCTTACTAGATATCAAACCTAACTTTAAGGTAGATATATGCAGAAGTAAAATAGAAAAAAAAGACAACCCAGATGTGACTATTTTCATCTGTTTTTGAGGGCACTGGCATTTTCAGTCTCTTCTACCTGGAGAAAAGGGGAGGTGGTTGGCATGGTGATCTAAATGGGATAATGAGTGTCCTCACCCAAGTGTAAATACGCAGGAGAATCCTCCATTACAGGTGCTATATTTAAACTGAATTGCTGTGGTTCAAAAATAAAATCTTGCTTTTGTGATTTTGAGAGAGAAACCGCCATCCCCTGCTGCTGGCACCTGCAGCAGAGCGAGCCCAGGCCAAGCGCAGAGCTTGCGGCTGTGCCAGACTGGAGCTTGTTTATAGAGCCCTTCCCCAAATTGCACGGCACTGAATGCTCAGTGTCCTCAGAGCAATCCTGACGTGGATGTGCAGAATGGGTACAGCAAACAGGCAGCATGGGAGGACAAGGCTCCATAGTTGCACCCATCCTCTGACACAGCCTGGGACCCTCGGGGACACCCGCTACAGGAGGGACCCCCAGCTCTGGCCCCTGAAGGCTGCACTTAGCTCCCACTGACACCTGTGACCACAGCACATCCCCATCCTGGCATCCCCCTCTGGTGCAGCATCCCTGCCTGCAGCTGGATGTGGCCGGACTGGAGGACCCCTCTCATGCTGTGCTCTGTGCTGGGCTCTGGTGTAGGCTCCAGCAAAAAGAGCAGGAGGGGAAAGTGGGAAAGTCTCTCCTCTTCACAGTACATAATTTCCTTCAGAAAGAGGAAGCATGCTTTCCCCTTCTTTCAACTCTAGGAGGCTTTATGGCAGTGATGTGCAGCTGCACGGCACTGATGGGTCTGAGATGCCAGCCACCTTAAGAGACCACAGCTGCACGCTGCCACAGAGTGAGCTGGTAACCAGTGCATAATACACTGCAAAACCAAAAACATCCTTTAAGAAGACATGAAACATTTTCTGAAAATTTCACTGTAATTATAGATGCAATTAATTTCCCTCTGTAAGCTCTGTGTCTCACCCCTAGCGTGTTGTACCAACAGCTCTGCAGGAGGCTGCACTTATAGCTGTGTCTGTCTGCACTTCCACTGCTCCCGCGAAGGGTCTGGTGTTTTGGGTTTTTTTTTTAACGACAGTATTTTGAAGGAAGTCCTTTACATCGCAGGGGAAACAGCAGAAGGCGGTGAATCCTCAGCAACGCAGCAGCATCTGCATTAGACACCCCCATCACTGCTCCAGTGCACCCCTGTTTGTCAAAGCACAAACCTGGCACGGCACTGTAGAGCTGTGGGACCAATTTAAAAGCACGGATAAACCAGGAGCTGTAAAGGGCTGCCACCACTCTCAGGGGAGGCTTGGAGCAGAGGTGCATTCGGAAAAGGAAAGCCTGGACACTGGTGTACAGCCACGAGGACGGTGCAAAGCGGAGCTGGACTGAGACAGTCACACAGGGACAGGAACAAGGATGCTCCCAGCCCTGTTCTCCTGTACTGGGGTAACTGCACCAGCAATTTGGATGTCCCTAATGTCCATTGCTATAAACCTCCCCTGTAATATCCTACATCCATCAGAGCTATTCTGAAAGCTCATTCTGCATCCACCCCTCCAAGAGGTGCACTTGCTATTAACCTCCATGCACTATCACCCCTTACAACGCACATTACCTCTGCCAGTGTATTCATGCACTGCTGGGGTTTAAACTGCTGCAATCTGCTCCTGAGGGTGCCTCGTGAGGCGATGCTGAAGCAAACGAGCACACTGCATCATGCAGGCAGTGACAGAGGAGAGGTGTCTCACTGGCTCCATCCTCAGCACACCTCGGTGGCCGCGGGTGAGGCGAGGGAAGGGACTGCAATGCTCGTCAGCGCCGCAGCCACCGCCGCCCCTTGGTTTACAGCGAAGGGCACTGCTGAGTAACACCAAATCCACGTCACACCAATAAGCTGCTTTCCAGCAGCACACCAGCGGCCCTCCTTGAAGGTCAACTGCTGTCATCATTTTCTGTCTGGATTTTTAGGGAAGGGAGGATGATGTGAAAGCACTGGTGAAAACTGCAGCCCCATGTCACCCACACTGGAAATCACTGCTGGAGCAGTGACTGAAAATGCCGGCACAGGGACACATTGGGGGGTTTTACTGACATGGTTTACATGACAATTTTGCATTTATCTATAGTCTTGCTATCCCTTTTGTAGTACCTTCCCTTGTTTTTAGCAAATACAGAATCTTGACACATTATTTTAAAGACAGTTAGAATAAATTTGTCAGGCAAGTATTTTATGGATTGAAAAGTAATGAATATGGATTGACTGAAACTATTCCTAAATTTGACTAAAAATTACCGAACAACACTAGTGAGGAAAGTAACTGCTGAAATACTATTAAATTTGAGTGAAGTTGAACGACAAATTCTGATTGAAATACAGAAAAGTATTAAACTTAATTTCAAAATAGCATTTGACGTTGCAATTTAACTGTGCACAAGCACAGTCCTGAGCGCAGGAGAGAGCCCCTGAACTCGGGGTTCATCCCTGGAGAACGGGCAGGGCCAGCTCCCTTTCGGGGGTGCTACCAGCCCCAAACATTCACCAAAATCCCTGGAGGTTGCAGGCTCTTGGTGCCCTGCAGGAGATCCCCAATATTTGTCAAGACCCATCTGCATCACTCCTGCCCATCTCCCTCCTTCGGAAGGGACTATGCTGGGGATGGGCTCATTTCAGCTGATGTTGCGATCCACTGTGCTGAAAAATTAACTTACATGCCAGGCAAATGCTGAAAATGCCAGATTTAAAAATCCCTCCCATCTAAATGGCCATTTCCAGCACTAAAAAGCAGAGTCCTTGGGTCCCAGCAGGTCCCTGGGCAGAGCGAAGGAGACACCCAAGCATGCACCAGCAGCAAAGAGCTAAGCGATGGCTGGTGGAGGAGGAAAGGACGCATTTCTGGGGAGGGGAAACAGCAGAACATGGCATTTGTCAGGTCTTGAGGTACTAATTACAAATATTAACATTATTTTCAGATAAATGAAACATTTCCCTGAAACCAAGGCCAACCAGTCAAATGGGAACTGTGCTGTGAACCAACACCAAAGCCCCGGGAAACGATTTTAAATGCGTCCCCTTAGCTCCATGCCAAGATGCCACTTTGGTCTGAACATGAAAAGCAGACAAGGCATCCTCACCAACAGTGCATCTTCACCAATGAACACCACCATGGGGCTCACATGAATCCCAACACCACTATGGGAAGCAGCTGCTATTTTTACCTGGAAAAGTGAATAGCTACTTTCTCCAGCCTGCTTTGGCCACAAACACACCCGTGTACTAAAACCCTCATAAAATGCATGAAAAGAAAAAAACCCCACACAAACCAAAACCCTGCCCATGCAGTGCAAGGTTGTTCCTTCCATCCCCAAATATTTCAGGCAGACAACGAACAGGGTCTCTGATGTGCAGAAATCCTGCTGCATGGCAGGCATACACAGACTGGGACTCTCACACGGGCTCACTTTTGTCCCGAGTTTACAAGGATAACAATTCCGAATTACCAGTGTGAGAAATGCTCTTGACTCTCTTTCAGTTCCGTAAGAGCTGGCTGGCGTTTTCAGTCAAACCAGAGGAGTTAAACCCAGCATATTTTGCTCGCTAGGAAAAGCCACCAACTGCCACCACAGAAAGGTGGCACGGGGGAGTGACCCGATTTTCAGGAATGCAGGAGCTGCAGTCCCAAACCCCCACACGCCTGGGACATTGGCAGCAAACTCTCTTAGATGGAAACACATCACTTCATAACATCAAACCTTTCTGCTTAATTACTGCATGCACCCATGCTGCCAAAATAAACCAAGAGCAGTGACCATGGAGGGGAAGGAGGAGATGTCAGGGGACCGCGACAGAGCCGCTCTGGGGGATTTCAGCAAAAAGCAGCATTTTTACAGCTGTGGGGACCCTCTGTGGGTGCAGGGGTGTGCAAGGACAGAGGAGGACACAGCAGGGACTCAGTGGTACACAGCAGAGTACACAGTGGGGACACAGCAGAGGACAGCATGCCTTTGGCAGCTGGCACCGACTTCTGCCTTTGGCAATTGAAAACTTAGCGCTTCTGGCCCGTTTTGTACTGTTTGCTTATGCAGTAATCAAATTAAGGCCATTCAGTCTAGTCAGTAATAAAAAAATTAAAAAGGAGAGTCTGAAATAACACCCAGAGCCACACAGGAAAGGCACGGTTGGTCTCATGTCACTATGCCACAAAACACTGAGCCTGGAGACGTCATTTCCCCAGGGGCTCCAGCTCCAAGGTACGTGAGGATGCCAGGGCTGATGGACCACAAACATCCATCACAGTGGGCAAAAACTGGACATAAAAGAGGAAGTTCTCAATACACAGCAAAGGAAGAAAAACAGCTTAGAGCTCCCAGGAACAGGACCCACCAGAGCAGCGGGCATCCCTCTTCCAGCCAGCATCGCTGCTGTGACTGACAGGGCAAAACCACTGACGTGCTGGAGTACAGCAGAAAATACCTTCCCTGTCCAACACGAACTTTAGAAACTAGCAAAAGCTGAAGAATTTCTGTTCTGAAAAACAAACCAGAAAACAATCAGGAAACATTTAACAATTTTTAGGAAAAAAAATCCATGTGTTTTCCACAACAGGGAACTCAGTGAAGCCAACAGTTTCAGCTTCCAACAAGACAATGATTTCCAACAAAACGCACCCTTAAAAAGCAGCACCCAGCCCCTCTCCAGCCAGGCCAATGCCCCTGTGCCGGCCAAGCCTGAACACCCGGTATCACCGTTGGTGCCATGCCGTGCCCCAGGACACAGCCGTTTTTTGTGACCCCAGTTCTGGTGCCCTAGAGCCCACAGAAAGGTACCTGTGGTGGCAGGTACGTGCACCAGGACAAAACAGACATTGAAGGTAACTGTGCCTCTGGTGGGGACCAGATGAATCAGAGCGAGCCATGGGTCTGCACAGCCAACCCCGCCAAGCAGCGTCACATCTGGTTGTTATTTATTGTGCTGCCAGAGCCGGGCTGTCAGAAGCTGCTGTGAGCACAAGTTCATTAAGCACAGTGGTAATTAACGGCAATCAGGCAGCAGCACAGGACGAGGCTGCCTGCCCAAGGGTCAGTGCGAGACATGGCTCCTCACCATGCTGCCCGTGCTGCAACCACACAACTGCACAACTCCCCGCAGCCTGGAAGTGATCAATGGCAAAGGCGACTTGCAAGACTTCATCAGCAGGAGTTAACGAAGCCAGCAGCACGCACCTGTGAGCAAGGACAAGGCACAGACACGAAGCCCCAATGCACTCGCAGCCCAGCAGCCCCCCAAAACCAGTGAGCTGCTGCCACACACCCGCAGGGCATGGCCGCATCCCACACCTTCCTCTTGACTGCTGTTGGCTGGCAATTAAATACCCCCAGTCCTTTGAAATTCTTCCTTTAAAGCTTAATTCTGTCTTTTTTGAAGTGAAAATCAAAGAACAATCATTAAAAGAGAAAGACAGAAAATAAGAATTGCATTTTTCCCTAAATGCACAAGACAGAACAAACACTGCTCTTCTCCTTTGCCTCTCTACTGTGTTGTAATTATCAGTAAAATTGTTAGCTTTGGACCCAGCTGAGCTTTATATTCCACCAAATAGTGAAATCTTTCTCCTTGGAGTTAGACTGATTACTGGAGATCACACATAAGAATAAGTTTTACGTAAAGGAATAGTAAACGCACTTCAAACGGAAACGGGAAGGCTGGCTATACAGCGCACACCTCCTGTGGAAACTTCTCTGATTAAAAAAAATGAACGGATTACCCATTTGCCACGGGGCAGGGGATGCTTTGTGCTGCTCTTCACAACTCCTCCTGCTGTCTGTGGGTGTGGAAGGAAAGGAGGTGTCCGAAGAGCAGACGGTTTGGTGGCAAAGAGAGAGCACACGTGAGATTTGTCACAGCGGGTACCGACACGAGGAGATGGAGGAAGTAGATTTTTTAAGAGCCCTGGAGGCCAGTGCCTTTAACAGGTGGTGACAAAGAGCTGCCCTCAGGACAGGGGAGTAAAGCTCTGGAGAACCAGCAAAATCAGCAACGTAACAAAAAAAGGGGACAGGGAATAAAAAGGAAAATGGAAACAACTGGTTTTGGTAGGTAAGACCAAAGAGCACATGGAAAAGGCACTGCAGAGAGCACAGCACCACAGGGCCAGTGAGGGGATAGGAGAGGAGAGGGGCAGAGGAGGACAGAAGAGGAGGGGACAGCGCAGTGGGGACAGCGGCAGCGCAGGGTGCAGTCACACAAGCTCTTTTCCTGCCATTTAACTGTGCCAGCAGCGTTTCAGTTTTATGGTTGGACTCAATGACTTAAAGGTCTTTTCCAACCAAACGATTCTATGATATGTTGCTAGTTAAAGAATTTTGGTATAAATTGCAGATTTTTAATAAATTGGCTGATTTTCAGAAAGGCAGAGAGCTCTGTACCCCTCGTTGTTCGTTGAAATACCGGTGTAATTAATGGCACCCCGGGCATGAAGATCCCCAAAACGGGCAGTGGCTCAGCAGGACCAGCCCCCTTCACTGCAGGACCTGACACTCATTCACCCGCTCCTCTGAGACACAGCGGCGTGGCCCAGCAGCCCCTCCTGGGCACCAACAGCCCCACAGCCCCCTCCTGCCTTCCCAAAACCAGGGGAAACACCTCGAGTTGTTTCTAAATGCCCGGGACATCTGAGTAAGCCCTCAGTGGCAGAGCAAGGCCAGGCCCTGACTCAGGCCCGGCCATCCCTCGCACACAAAAATAACTTGTTTATCCCTTCTGGTGTGTTATTTTTACACCGGCAGCTCCAGTAGCCGTGGCCCTTTGCTGCTGCTGGTCCCAGCAAAGGCACGCAGCACGCCAGAACCGCAGGGTGACAGACTGGAGACATCCCTGCCTGTCCGGGCCATCCCACCTGTGCTCCAGGCTCGCTGGGTGCTCCTGCAGGAAAAGCTTCCTCAGCTGCTGGCGCCTCCAGGCTCCCTGGGTGCTCCTGCAGGAAAAGCTTCATCAGCTGCTGCTGCTGGGAGGACACATCCCATTTCCAGTCATTGGAGAACAGCCCTTCGAAACCAAAATGTGCTTCCAGCAAGGCAGAAACAACTCCTTTGTATGCATGAGCAGCATTTACCAGCTCAGGATAGCAGAGGACAATTTAATAATGCTGCACCCATACCACTTCCATGCACACACAACATTCCCTTCTGCTGGTGCACTCCTGAAGTCACCAGTTCAAGCTCTTCTGGCTCCCATCTCTCTCTATAAATGCTGGTTTTGGTGGATTCAGCCAGTACAACCATCTGTAAGGGCTGCTCACAACGAAGCGTGGCTGGGGAAAGGTACATGGGAGCACAAGGGAGCTGGACAGTGGCAGAGGAAGCCTCTGGCAAGTAAATATTGCTCAACACGACACCAGCATGGGGGAAAAACAGACCAAGTGGAATAACAGGAAGCTTACTCGCTGCTGGACAGAAACAGCCAAGCGTACGAGGGGCGGGAGGGAAGCTGGGCTGGCGGGGCCTGCAGGGCCGAGCCGGGCAGGGTACAGGCAGGGTACGGGCAGGGTACAGGTACCGGCCCAGCTGGAGGAAGGGGCTGTGCTGCCCCAGTGCCCCAGGGTGACAGGCAGAAGTGTTCAGACCATAAGGCTGCTCTGTGGAAGCCTCAGAAGTGTCCCTGATGATGATCTTCCACACTGAAACTACTCATTACCCTTAAAACATGGCCTGCATTGCTCGCTGATGAAGGGATAACGGCACTGGATGGGAGTCAAGGGACTGTGTTAGAGAAACACCAATACAAAATTTTACTACAGCATCCGGAGGGGCATGTATAGCAAGAGAGAGAAAGTAATTTAAAATAATTAGAGGCTAGATAAAGAAAGCAACCAAACCATACCCAAATGAAGACAAGCTTGATTAGTAAAGAGTTTTACTGCTTAGGCAAATGATGGCAGAAAAGGATGTCATGAACAAATGGCTCAGCAGCAGAGAAATAAAAGGCCCAAAAACTTAACCACATTTATGGTTCAAAAATTACTGTAATGAAGACCTGTCTATCAGTAATCTTTTCACTGGCAAAAACGAGAACCAGTTGCTATATTTGATACCAGGAGGAAAAGAGAGAGTTAAAAGTCTTTACCAAAGAACAAGTTTCAGCAAGCAAGGGCAGCAAAGGAAAGGTGTCAAAGTGGGCAAACAGGCCGATACCTCAGGTTTGTGTTAGCAGGGGAGTGTGTGCTGAGGCACAGCCAAAGCTTGCTACGCAAATAATCAGCTCCTGGTGCCCAGGACAACATAACTGGGGCAAAACCAACTGGGTGCACAGCCGGAGGGCTGGGCAGTAAACTCCGGCAGCGGGGCGACACATGAAGCCTCTCATACATTTTGGGATGCGCTTGCCATGTTTATTCAACAAAACCCCAAACCAAACGCACCTCTGCAGCGGTACAACACCCCCTGATAAAGCATTTCTTGCCCAGAGCCCTGTGCTGCACTGCTTTACCTGAGGGGAATGGCAAGATGGTGCCCATCCGGCAGCAAAGCTGGGCTCCACAGGCCCCAGATCTGTCACTGATTTATTGTTTCATACAGTTTGGGAATAATTTCCTGCACTAAGTGCTTTCCAGGCCACACAGCATTGATACTGTAGGTCAATATTGTGCAAAGACAAAGCTGCACAACGGATGTGTGCACTAATTAAGCCGTATCTAACCAGCAGCACAGCTGTAATCGCACTCTGTTTCCCTGTTAGCGTTTACACCAGCGCTTTGGCCTCACTCACTTCCCACATAAAGCGAAGTGACAACAGAACGACAAAACAAAAGAGCCACTGTACCTCACAGCGCGCAAATAAAGATATTATCCACGCTGTCCGTACCAGTGCAGTGCAAATATAATTAAGGCTACAAGAAAACATCACTTGCTCTCGGGAGCTCTCCATCTTCTCTCTGTTAAAGCCCCTTTAACTTTT
>NW_010177094.1:5287-13895 GCF_000695765.1 Mesitornis unicolor | reverse complement strand
CTCTCTGTTGGAGCAAACCCCTCCACGCGTACACCCCTCCCACACAGACCGCACACCGTCACGGAGCCATGGGCACAGCCCCATACGATGGATGGATGCAGGACAGATACTCGGTATCAAAGTCTTGGGAATCTGGACTCTGCCAAAGTATTGGGGGAAAAACAGGCAATGACAGCTCAGAAAAGCTTATGAAATGTGTGACAACGACATCAGAGGAGCAGAAAGGACACAGAAACAGCAGGAACTGTTTTGCAGTGTCTGTAAGGTCTTACACAGCGTCTGGGCTCTGAAGGACTACAGAGGGGAGATTAATCTGCCCTCGTGGTTTTGTCTGAGCTGTTGAATAGAGGAGGTCAATGGACACAAATTAGTGGGAAGCACAGATGGCAGGATTTATTTTTCTGAAGTTAAATAATCACGAAATATGCCAGAACCCTGCTCTGTGCTCAGAATTCCCTTTTCCTGCTTATTTTAACATGGGCACTGACAACTGACCTGTCTGTCACAAAACCAAACCGCGCCGAGGGGTGCAGCGGCTCTCCCCCATGGGAGCTCAGTGCCCAGGTCCCAGCTGCCCCAGGGACCCTCATCAGCACCGCATTGGGGTTTTCGAACACTCCTGCTGCTGGGTGGGACCCCCTGGCCCATGGGGTCTGCAAACCTCAGCGCACTGGTGAAGAGAGAGAGAGGATGTGCTTTGCAGAAGTGATCTTCACAGGAAGGAACACTTGTAGTAACAGCAGCTTAAGTTCGTTGTAGGACATTGCAACAGCTCCATTGCCCTTCCCACATGCACCAAGAGCGACACGCGGCCTCCTGAGACGTTATCTGAGCCCCAAAACACGCCCGTGACCTGCAGACGTGAACGTGCTCGCTGCAAGAGTGCAGCCACATCACTGGGGGAAATTAAACATTTTCCATGCATGGGAGCCAGCAGAGCCGATGAAACAAGAAGTAACATCCACAGCAGACCAGCCCACCGTGATCTCATCTCAGAAGCACTTTTTCCCCGGGTTCAGCATGTGTGAGGCAAATCAAAGCCTCGGAGATGAGAGCATCGGCCTCGGGGCTGGGCTGGAGAGCTGCGCTACAGGAACCTACATTCTCCTTTAACGTACTTCACACAGCTCTACGGGGCAGGAAACCACTCATTTCTGAGTATTAAAAGGAAATAAAAGCACCATTAGATTTCTCTCTTTACCCCCATCTTTTATTTTTTTTTAAAAGACTAAGGCTAAGACATTTTTTAAACAAAGTTAAGGAGCAGAAGCTGAACTGAGTGATCAAAACAGAACTTAAGTAGTCACTTAATTAACCACTTGTCATTTCAACAGAACAAAGAATGAAGCAGCTCTGATGGTGCTGGACAAGTGACCTTTTGCTGTACTCCAAACAACAAAACCCAGCAATGCTTTCCAAATTTTAAACATTAAATACGGGTGTATTTTTAGCAACTGCTACTCTCCATTTGTTTCAGCACAAAGCAGAGTTTCTCAATTCACAAAAGGCCTTTCCAGCTGCTGGAGGCTCCTTGTCACAAACCCAATGTCAGTGCACAAAATGCAGCAGCCCCAAAAACTCCCGGAGGAGCCACCGGGCACCCGTGGGTAACCCCTGGACAAGGATCCGGGAGCCAGGGGACAGGCGCTGTGTCTAAGGGCGACCCAGGGCCACTCTATCTCCTGGCTGCAGGCAGAGTGATGGGGTGCACCGTGGCGATAACAACCCCGGTGTCCCAAACCACCGCCTTCCCTCCCAAGGACACCACCTTTCGTTCCCAGCAAAGGTGCTGGTCTGCACTGCATTTTGGGGGGCAAGGCTGCACGCTGCTGTGAAAACCCACAGTGACATCCCCCGGTGTCACTGCTGGTCACACCGTGCGGTGGCTGCTGGGCATCACCACTGCCCCTGTCCAAGGACTGACGGCACTTCTCTGCACTCGTAAACAATGTACGGGGGAACAGAAGTAGGAAAATGTTACTTTACTAGAAGTATTAAAATCAAACCATCAGCATACCACAAAAACACAGGCAGCAGTGGCACCTGTCCACACATACCAAACTCTCCTCCCCACCAGCCAACACCGCGCACACAGGACCACGGCGCTGCCAGGACCTGCGGGTCCTGCCAGAACCGGGGGTACAGGGAGCTCCGAGCTGTGCTCCAGCCCTGCCCGCTGCAGACACAGCCCCCCAGCCTTGCAAAGGAAGGGACGACTTGCACTAGGGTGTGACAGGAAAACACTGACTCAGCCCCAGCTCTTCTGAGCGTTGGCTTTTTCCTAAAGTGGATTTTATGTTTCGAATACTCCACTGTGAAAGTTTTATTTACAGATTTTGCCAATCTAGAGTTTAAGACAGGTGCTTGAAAAAACTAAATAAACAGTTCAACTGTTAAATTTTCTGTACTTGACTAAGTATTTCAGCTTTACAATTGGAAAAAACCCAACCAGTCAGTGGGTGTCTAATCCTACTCGGTTACTTGGTGTTTCCTTGCATTTTCGGAAGGAACAAAGCCCTGTCCTTACCCTGCTCCCGTACCCGTGCTGGCAGCAATCGGGCCATGGTGCTGTGCCATGTTAATTAGAATTAACACTAATTATAATTATAATTACAATTATCACTTCATGATATGCCTGTTTCAGATATCTGAGTTTATACTCAGTAAAGTTTCTATTTCTCCCCCTTTCCCCCCCCCCAAGAATAAAATCAAGGCCACCACAGTTCAGTAAGAGATGCGATATAAAAAGGAAGGAAGAAATTCTGGTATTATGGACCCTACCAGTAAAACCAGCACCTCAGAGCTCTTTACTTCAACATAAAGAAGCTGTATCCATTTATAACTGCGGTGGGTAATTTTTTATTATTATTATTTTTAAACAACACTTCAAGGAGGTTTTAGAACCAGATGAGAAATAATTCCCGAGTCAGTTTCTTCCGCACTTTTAAAATCAGCATTTGAATTAATTAGCCACACAATTCAAAACTTATAAAAGTAAAATGAGCATCACCGCATACAACTTGCACTCATCTCTATTCAAAGTAACCAGGCCCAGAAAACCCCTTAATCATTCACGGCTCCTTTAATTAGTGCCTTCCAGTGGTACGACTGTAGGAAAAGGCCACTGTAACCCTGGCTCTGTCCCGTCCCAGCTGCCACCACGGAAACTTCACTACGAGGGCACCTAAACCATGGCGAGGTAACAGGAACCGCTGCAGCACCTCCACAAACCAGACTTGCTGTACAATCTCAGCTACTGCAGTCGATTTCCAGGCTTCAGGAAAGCACTGTTCCAGGAAAGCTTTAACTGCAATAATCCCTGATCTAACAAACCGCAGAGTTGCCAAAAAGCTGCTATTTCTGCCTTCTCACAACAGCATTCTCACCTTTGCCAATTCTTGTATTTTAACGACACCAGTAGCTGTACCACAGACAGAAGTCAGCTGCACCACACTGCGCAGGCATCTACATTTTGGTGTCTGTTATCATCCCTGTGCCCTTCTCCCCCACATACATATCCAGATATTTCTGAAAAATTATGCAGGCTATTGCCATGGCTGGCCTTATTTTCCAGTTTATATGATAGCACTCATTCTTCTCTCACTCGAGTCACTAGGAAAACCACTGATTAAAACAAAAAATGACTAAGGGTGTTTCTACTTGTCTACTGCTTCTTACTTGTTACTGACGGGAAAATAAATCCACGTTTTGCCACTTTGCAGCTCCACGCGTGTTCACCTCTCTGCAACAACGCTCGGCCAAGTGAGAAATTCCCAACCAACAAACCCCACCACCAGCCCCTTCAGCATCAACTGGAAATACTTAAATCCCAAATTACTTTTTCTACGAAACAACTCCTCACACACTGCTATCAAAAAGAACGTGGCATTTCAAGGCACTTTTCTGTGAAACAAAGCTGCCATACACATCCATAGGCATCCACCTGTGTGCCCTGCGGAGGAAAGCATCTCACTGTGCTCCATGAAACACGAGGTGCAGTCCCAGTGTTCAATAAACAGGAGTAAATAACAACGCAACAAATACAGTGAGCTGACTCTTCTGTTTCCTTTGAGGAGTGTCTAGTTGGCTGTGGAATCTTTATTTTTTTTTCAAAGTGTGCCCAATCGGGGTATTTCCCAACTTGCCTGCATTTCTGTTCATTGCAATCCCAGTGTAAATCCCAGCTGCCTCTTCACAGTGCAGCGCAGGGGTGAGCACACCAGGGAACTGGACGAGCAAGGAGACGTTAATGGAAACGACATTCTGAACCACCAGAAAGCTGAAGTACAGACAGAATTTCCCATCCAAAGCCAACTCTAAAGCGTAGAGAAGGGGAGGTGACGGAGCGGTGCAGCCTGTCCAGCTCTGACAAGCTGCACACTGACAGCAGGACCAAGAGTACCATTTTCCTCTGTCCAAGCATGCACTACACCAAGGCTGGAGGGGATTCTCTACAAATAAATACATAACCTCTCCCGGTACAGAAGACAGCACCGAAATCACACCAGGTTTTACCCTGAATCCCGCCAGGATCAAGAAATTCACTTCTGCAATAGATTGTGTGTGCTTGGAGAGCGTAACTGCCATTAGAAATCCAGCCTGCGCTCTGCTTGCAAGCCTTTACACACAGTTATTCCTTAGACCTCTCTCCAGCACACAGAAAGCATGCACTGGTCAAATCTGTTCAATTCACTCTTGTGTCTTTCTGCAATATTAACACAGTAACGTTTATGATCAGCTTGCATTTATGCTTGTTGTGACTCAAAACACATTCCCATGGCCCCCTCTCTACACTGTGACCCAAAATTCATCCCCACAGCCTCCTCTCTATCTTGTGACCCAAAATTCATCCCCACAGCCCCCTCTCCACACTGGCCACTCCCTGGCCCCTTTGGGGGGACACACGCACCATCCCCCGCAGCCAGGACAGCAGGACGGGCAGCGTGCACACACATCAAGGACACTTTCCATGCTTCGCCATTCCTCCTTTTCAAATTAGATCTCCACCTCACAACTATTTATGTTTACATTCAAGCCTGGAAACTACCCCACTCCAGTGAAATCATGCCGACACAAAGCCAATGGCTTTGTTTCCTCACAAAACCGCTTTTCCCCACACAGTGCTCTCTTTTTCGCTAACTCTTGCACTATTTTGCCAAGCCAGGAATGGTCCAGAGGAGCCTGGAGCTGAAGAGCCTTTCCAGGAACTTACAGGACGTGGAGTGCTCTTGTGATCGAGCTCGATCCAACCCTGCTCCCCAGCCGGGCCCTCTAAGCCTCCTGCTCCAACACCACTGCTCCTCAGCAGCCTTTGAGGAGCTCGTACAGCGTCAGCACTTCCCACCACAGCAGCAACATCCAGCTCTGAAAACCAAGGGGACCTTTCAGGATCTCCAGGCAGCCAAAGTGCACTGGGGTGCAAAAAGCTGCTGACTTCAGCACTTTTATCAAGTTGGTGCAGTGTCTGTGACCAGGAGTGGTGCTCCCAGAGCCCAAACCAGCATTGCCTGGATATGGGACCAGTTTCCAGCACAGTTTCTGGTAGATCACGCAAAGGAGCAGCCCTTCGTCCTTTGAGGTCTCCCAAATTGCTGCTACTAACGCAGTGTGAGCTGGCAAGGCTGCTGTGTCCCACTGCTTGTCACTGCTGCACTCCAGCATCACTGCACCCTGCAGATGAAGCTGCTGGATTCATTATTCCTCTTTAAAAATACACTTATCAGATGTTAATATTTTCCTTTGATCAAAATCTTTGAGATGCTTCCAACTACCTCAATGGGTATTTTGTATCAGTTAAATAATTAGATATTCTCTAATGAATGCCATAAGTATTTCAATGAATTCAAACGCGAACCCCAGTAAGGCTTTCTTATTTGCATAATCCCTTGTTTCAGTACCTTACAATTCAGTGTTTACTTAAACCTTATTTCAATAGCAGTAGCCCTTAAGTGCCACTCTGCAAATTAAGGCAAAAGACAGAACAAAAGCCTCTCTTTTGCCATTCTGTACAAATGTAAGCACTGCTGTGCCGCCCTGGAGGAAGGAACCCAAAGCCTGGACCCCCAGGCCCCGCTGAGCTCTGCTGCTCGGGGCACATTCACTGCACAGGTCTGTCCCTGGCCATTGGGGCTGCCAGCACGCACAGCAATTAGCACAGCCAGCCACACAGGGACGCGTGGGGTGCTTTCATACCCTGTAAAGACCAGAAAGATCAGCCTCTGATTCCCCCAAGCACTGTAACACAAGCCTTCGGGGAGGGTACACAGCCAGGCAACCAATCTACAAAATCAAGCCATTAGCACCACTGAAACTGCACTTTCTGTGAGGTCCTGGTCCCCAAAACAGAGCTGACCTGACACCACCAGCATTGCTTCCCCTCGAAGGTGCTCAGCTGCCACTGGACTCTGCTGTCTGCCTTTTGTTCCCTCTGAAAGCAACACCAAGCAGGGGAAAGTAGAGGATGTACAGGAATGCTTCTTCATCGCTCTTCACCAAAGCCTTCTCTACCTCAGGCCTGTGCTTGAGTGCAAGGGCCCCAGGTCTGAACCCCAATCAGCAGCAGGATGGTGCTGGGATGGTGCTGGGATGGTGCTGGGGTGGTCAGGATGGTGCTGGAAGCTGGTTCCCAGGGCTGAACCTCTGCTGTGAAACCGAGCCCAGCCCCGTGCATCCATCACCAACCCACGGGAAACATCAGAGTGCACAGAAGGAAGCCCAGAAGCCAGAGGGAGGATTAAGGGGTGTAATTACTGACCAGTCCCAAACGATGCCAGTTTTTCCTCTCAATGGGGTGCTCTCCATCTGACTGAACTGGCAGGAGGGCAGCAGACCTGTCAGGCTCTGGGCCGTCTCCCAGAGGAGAGGTCTCACCCACAGCCCTGACGCGAGTTGTGCTGCAGCACACAGTCCTGAGAGCGCCCAGGGCTGCGCTTCCCAAAGGCACCCAGGCGGGCAGCAGGGCTCTGCAGCTCCAGCAACATTAGTGCTTCTCCAGAGTCAAAAACCAGATGTGACCGTTCGCTCCTGAAAGTAAGTTGTTGCTTCCAACAAACTGAAGAGTGAACCTTGGCAACAAGGGATCTGTATTCGCAAAACAGAGCAACAGAGGCTTGGGGGCGTCCCAGATAGGAGAGGCCTCGCAGGCAGCTTCTGACCTGGGACAAACGACTGCAGATTCCTGACATCTGCTTATTTCGTGCCTCTTTACATTTTTCCCGCACATTAGTTCAGAGTTCTACTGATTTTGACTGCACACAGCAAAGCTCCCGACCGTACGTAACAGAAACCCATGCTGGTTTCTATTATGTGCAGCCTCTGAAAAAAACGACAGTGCAAATATTGCAATGCAATGTCTTAATTTTGTTTTAATTTCTTCCTGTGGATGTAGAGCTGAAACTGTAACACAAACTCTGAACACTGTGGTGAGTCCTAGCTCCTTTGTCTGCATATCTGATAAGGGTTCAAAATGACATTTATATTCTCACAGAGGAACGCGCACAGTTTGACTGTTTGGTTTTTTAATGCACTATTTGCCACTCAGTCCAACAATTGCACCTCCCAATGTATGTGCCACTTTCCCTTTGCTTCCTCCTGTGGAGCCCAGCCCACTGGCAGAAGCACAGGCTGAAGAGGAGAAAAGTGGCAATCAGATCTTAGGAATTTGAACGCTGTTTGTATTTTCATTTTTTTCCAAGGCTTACTGCTGTATGAGTTTCCTTGGAATCCAACACGCGTCCATCTGCCTCCCAGCCCCAGCCAAACCGCACCTCTGCACCCCAAATGCTGCCACTGCCTCACACTCCAGTGATGTTGAACAGCCCCAAAGTTCAAACTACCGAAAAGTCACCCGCGAAAGTGTGCTTAACTATGCTCCTGAACTACTTCTTCTGCCTTAATTAAGGGACAGAGCAAAAGATCTGCCATTCTCATATTATTAAATACACTTACCGTGATTTTCAATCCTTTGTAATAAATAAGATCCTTATTCTACACCCTTAGCGAAGTAGAACATGATGGGGAACGACAAGTCAATGAATTATTATGTTTTAAAGCAGTGGTGAGGGAGAGAGGTTTGAACAATGAACAATGTCTGAGATGGCAGAAATAAGGTGCTCACCAAGTTAACCAATAATAACAATAATAACAATAATAAAATAATAATAATAACAATAATAATAATAATGCATTTATATGTTTTTAAGGCTTCTCAGTAAAAAGTGCCATGTTACTATTACAGAGTTCAGGAGCTTCATTTTTTAAAAGTAAGCACTTCTACCACAGAAGATACAACACAAACATACTGTGGATCGGCAGAGTTTAGGCACAAGGCACCAGAGCTTCAAACTCAGCCATCAGCAGTGAAAAGCCATCAACTTCTACCCTCCAGCTTGTTCTCTGAATTTAAAAAAAGAAACAAAAAAACAGAGAAATGTGGAAGTTCAAGACTTTTCAGCTGTTGAAGGAAGAGCGAGAAGGAGCTTTTACACCATGGGGACATCCAACTCCAGCACAAAGTCTCTGCAGTAGAACTTAGAGAGCAAAACTGTATTTGAAAGCTGCGGTGCCCGCAGTGAACCCCAGCCCTAAAGGCACAGACTGCGATTCACCC
>NW_010177094.1:0-5256 GCF_000695765.1 Mesitornis unicolor | reverse complement strand
ACCCCGCCAGCCCTCCCCCAGCCGCTGAAATCATGTGCAGATCAGATCGACCCAGTACATTTTGGATAACCACGGCACGTCATCCCCGTGCACAGCGAGGGCAAACAGCAGCGCTGACCACAGCCAGCACAGCCTGGTGGAGCCCACACTGCATTTTCCTCACTTTTTTCCTCATTTTCGCACTCACAGAAGCTGGGGAAGGAGCGCGGCAGCCGCAGGACGAGCCACAGGCACCGCGGGGCATCAGCGCATCCGCGGCCGCCCCCCAGATCTGCGTTTGCCATCCATCCCCCATCGTGCAGACGCCGTCTCCATCTCAGCTCTCGGGAAGCGTCCGATGACTCCAGCCGCAGGACATCTGATGGGGCTAATGGAATTTCAAAAATGAATCCCACTCAGGCATATTTTTCCAAGCAAAAAATGAAGAAAAATATTTTAAAATTATACTAAAGATCTAATTTCTGTCGCAAACTGGTTCCTGATTTAGGAACTCAAGAGCTTATTTTTGCTGTAGACAGTTTAGCAGGCTTTTAGGCATCCAAATTTAGGAAAAAAATCCTACAGCATTTAAACAACGCAGAATCAGGGCTGGAGCTGACTCAGCCACTCAAGCACACAATCTGAATATACTACATAATCATTCTTGTTTTAAAATTATCCTCCTAATATCTAAAGGCTAGATTATCCCACACGCATTTATCTTGATTAATGCGCTACCCTAAGGACAGCCTTGCAGATTTCATTAGCACTAATTAGGGAGCAGGGCATTCAGCAGCAGGGCGATAACATCTTGCTCTGATTGATGTGGCCCTGACCTCTTCCTTCCACCGCCCTGCGCTCACAGAAACGCCTATGTCTTCCTTCCCCCCCCAGCTCGTCATTAGCAGCTGCTGCTTGTTACGGATTCGGACTGAAGGAACACACCTTCGGAATGAAGCTGCACACGGGAGGTGTTTCCCAACAAGCGACGCGTGTCCAGGGATCGGTGCCACGGGGCCAAAGCCGGCACCGGGAGGAGACACCCCTCACTCACTCTTTGCTCTACGCCTCCACACACGGCTTTTGCTTTTCGCATTGCATTTCTCTTTGCATTTCGCAGGAGAAGAAATTTTTAAAAAGGGATTTTACCCGGGCTGAGAGCTCCCCTCCCGAGATCTGTTTTCAGCACCCGGCCGCACAGCAGAGGAGCGGCGTTTGCCCGCGGCCGGCCCTGTGCCCCCCGCGCCCCAGCCCTGCACAGCACCGAGGAGGACACCCGGGCCGCGGGCCAGCGCCTGCGGGCAGCGCCGGGGTTGCTGCCATTCCCCGCTCCCCTCCCACAGCATCGCTTTCCCTGTTTACCCTCTAAATATAGCGAGCACAGCGCAGGCCAGCGCCGGCGCAACAGCACGGGCTGCGGCTGCAGCTCCCTGCAGCACCAGCACCTGCTCACGGCACCTCACCGACAGCGTTCATTTCCAAGGCACACTAACTCTTGGGAGTGCTGCGAGTGCAAGATGCATGCACAGTCTGTAAAAAATTCAGTGACTAAATATCTGTTTTATGTCCAAGAGGTAGTGTGGGAATAGCTCTTCAGTTACTACCGACATTACATACATTTATAAGAAACCCAGTATTCTTAGGAGTATTGCTATTTTAGTAAGGAGCGTGGACATTCCATCCACATTGAATTACTGGAATATTAAAAATTACCTTTGAATGTCCTAATCAAAAAACTTTTTTTTTCCTTTGGTAAACTATTAACTGACCTTACAAGGTCCAGACCAATCGGGTGTAATACTTCCCTAAATTGTCTTTGTAACATCTGAAGTTTGTGATACTGTAGAAAATGTAACAAAGTAACTAGTGCTTGCTTAGCTCAGCACACACAAAACCTGACAGAGATAGGAAACAAAACCAAAACTGAGTAACTCCTTTTCTACCACGTGGATGGGACAGGGGATGCAATGAAGAGGTACTCCATTTTTGGTTTACCAAAGGTGTTTTCATACATTATAGAAGCCGTTTAACCAAAAATTAAAAAAATGAATTTAAAAAACCCCTCGGGAGCAGCTCCCCTGGCCTGGTGACAGCACCGTGTCCCACAGGCAGCAGTGAGGGGATCCACCGGATCTCTGGAGCCTCTCCAGCAGCCCTGGGAGGGAGCCCCTCAGCCAGGAGTGCACTCCCACAAGTAAACATCTCTGTAAGCAGGGTATTTTTACATCTAGATTCCTTCCCGGCTTACAGCTCACTGCTGCGTTGACTTTACATGGGCAACGGCAGGCTCCTTCCGACAGCATTTTCTGAAGCGACGTAATGCTGCTGTGATGTTACCTGCATCATTATCCACCGACCTTGCAGCTCTTTACAAAGGTGATAATTAGATCCTTCATTAAGAAAGGAAATGGAAGAGCCCTGCGGACAGCAGCAGAGGAGCCAGCCGTGCTGCTGGGGAAGCCTGGCCCATGCCCCGTCTCTCTCCTTTCAAATGCCCCGTCTCTCTCATTTCAACACGAGCCCATCCTGGTCTCCTTGTCCAGCAACGAGATTTTAAGGCACTCCCAGTGACCATGGACATCAGAAATCCAAGTGGAGGGTTCCCAGGGAACTCAAGTGATGCCTCCCACAGCGAAGGATATTCCTGTTCAGTTCACTCTGCATCTTGTTAACCCTTTTCGGTGGCCCCCTTGCTCTGAAGAGCACAAGGCCAGCAGGGTAAAGCTGCTGCAGCTCCACCATGCCGTGTGACCCAACAGCAGCTCAGTGGGTAATCAACCCAGGGATATTTTACTTGTGACTACGTCTTCACCCTCACACAGAGGCAGGTCCAAGTCCCCAAGGCCAGGCCTGTGTTTCCGGCAGGGACATGCCATGTCATGGGCACGACGCTGCGGCAGCCATGGGGCCTCTGACAGCACACCTCACAGCCACACCACACCACGCCACGCCACAGCACACCACATCACCCGACGCCTCACCGCCAAGAGGAAGCGCCAGGCAGGCCTGCTGGCACGCAGGGGCGGTGGCCCCGTGGTCAGAGGCTCTGGGCCGCTCCTCCACCAAAGGCCTGGGCCTCCCCATCAGCACTGGTGGCCCCTGTCACTGCTCCCAACTCCAGTGCTTTTTTAATGCATAGAAACAATTTATTTCCATGTTTTAAAATTAATTCTACCCCCCACATGCATTCTAATTACTGTAATTTCAAAATAAATTAGAACAACACAAACATTTCAAGATCTGTAAATTGAAACACAGCTGAGGGTGGTGGGGCTGGGTACTTTAGGCCCAAGAGCATTTCAGAGGTTCATCCTCTACCCTGATATGCAACAAAACACAGTTTAAACTCAGGAGCGCTGCAGGATTTACATAAAACAGCTATAAACCCACTTCCTGCCCAGCTCCCGCTGCACTGGGGCCTGGCTGCACTAGCGGCCTGCGGTGACACTGACAGCGACAGCTCCCTCCCCAAGCATGACTCTGCCATGAGCTGACCCTGCGCTTGGGCTCTGCTCCACTTCCCCAGATTTGGTCCCAAGAAGAGAAAATTATACTGTAGAAAACACTGACAGACTGCTGAATCCCAACTTCTGATATTTTACCACTCTACTGAATTGATTCTGTACTATTTGTGGGATGCATATTTTAAATGCTAAGCTTATTTAATTCATAAAAATGAAGGGAAGGCACTGGGATCCACACATTTAGAATCTATTACTGACACTACAGCTACAGTAAAACAGCAGCCTCACATTTGCGGCACCCCACTCAGATTTGTCTCCTAAAAATCACCGTGAGGCCGTGCACTCTGCTACAGCCCTGCTCGCCTGCCTGAGGCTCCCTTCCTCCTGCTAAGCCGTGCCCTTCCCTGAAGCCAGTGCCTTTGAGGAAACGACAGGATCACCGTAGCAGTCCCAACGCAGAAATACAAGCAGGGCACTCACAGACACCCAAATAAGCTAGGGAGGAAAACACTCTTCTAAGATTCACCATCAGCTGTCCAGAGGCACCAACAACCCGCTGGTAGTTACGAGATGGAAACAAATCCTCATACTGCTTACGTGGTTTGTGCTATTAAAAACAAAGAATCCTTACAGTGACTTTGCTGTTTCTACGTGAAGTGCCCTTTATTCCAGCGACAGGCAGAGCATAATTTGGAGGCAAAGCAGCAGTCACTGTAGCCATACCAGTGGCTGTAAGCCCTGCCAGGCATATTTTCCCTTCATTCCCCTTATCCTTTTCCTTCCCCTGAGGAAAACAGCAAAACAAATCAACAAGCATCAATAAAATAAGAGCAGCAAAACATCCCACTGCTGGCAGCCTGCAATCACTCCCTTTCGGGCTGCATGGTTTCTCTGGCTACAACCGCTTCTTTCATTAACTGTATATCCTTGAAAATAATATAATATTTACTCACTTTCAATGAATCAAAGCAGGCGATTACGCGTCCGTTTTCAACTTGGCAGCTTTTCGATGGGTGTGCAAATTTACATTCCGTGTCTGGTCGTGAGCAAGTCCCCCTTTGGAACTCCCTACACACTTCCAGCGTTAGCCATTTTGTGTCCCGAATCGGCGTGACACTAACAGCCATCTTTAGATTTTACAGGTAGTTAAAATTTCCAATAAAACTGACAAACGAGAAGCTGAACTGATAAACTGGAAATGATGAAAGCGCCACCTCCAGAATACTTTTTTTCCCCCCCCCCCACTCCCTATTTTAAAAGTACGTGTAAAATGGGGTGGCCGCAATCTGAAGGAAAGGACGTGCCACCAGAAGTTCGCAGCGTGACACCGTGAATCGACAGAAGTTTCGTACTGAGAGAAACACCAGGATTGCCAGTGAGGTGAACGTTAAAAAGTGTGGCCTGGGAGCAGCCTCATGGGCTCAGTGACCCATCCCGAGTGCCAACTGGCACCCAAACTTGCAAGCATGAAAACGTGGCCGACCCTCTGACACAGGGCTTCCAAACTGCTTTCAGTAAAGTTGTCTGAAAGGTAGTCTCCACACAGCGGGGTGTTGTGGTGCAATCGGTATCGATTAGTTTGGCATAGACAGATGCAGCAGTTTAGAGCAACGATCAAGACTGGATTTTTTTTTTTCCTCTCCTCTCCTTGATTTTCGGGCAGAAGATATCTGACCTTCTCAGCAAACTTTATTGTTTTACAGTAAAGCAGCCTAGGGCAGGGCCCTTCTCCCGGCGTGGGCGGCAGCGGGGTGTCTGCTAGAGGTGGCGGGCGGATGCGCTGTCGTCGCAGTCTAGCTGGCAGCAAGCAAGG
>NW_010177093.1:11392-21416 GCF_000695765.1 Mesitornis unicolor | reverse complement strand
ATAATAAAACAAAGAAATAATAATAAAAAATAATAAGAAATAAGAATAATAAAATAAAAATAATAATAGATAATAAATTATAAATTATAATAAATAATAAATAATAATAAATAAACTCACACTATTTGCAATGGTGAAACTTAACTGACACGTTTGCATACGTTATTCCACTGTGAGGATTTACACTGCTACGAAAATTAAATACTTTGAGATCAGTGAAAGGAATTACGACAAAGACAAGCCCTTACTGGGACTTTAATGCAAGCAGGCAAAACCTCAGCAGGCAAGGTGATTTGATGTCAGTTGACAGAAGCTACACACCACCTAACTCCCACTAAGGACAACACTGCCTACAATAAACAAGCCCTGCAATTGGACATCAAGTAGCTTTAAAAGAACAGCACATTACAGGAGGATATTACTATTTTTCTTCACTTTCTGAACCTTTACAATGACTACCAAGGGGACATGAGAGACTTTAGTGTTAGTCAAACAAAAATCTGGAAAAAAATTTAAATCCTGTTTTACTGATGTAGGCAACTTAATTGGAAGAGCAGTTTAAGTGACCTTCCAAGTGATGAAGTATAATTAGGATGTCCCATTTTCACAGCATGTAAATGAATTAAAGCAAGAGAAGATCCTGGACAGCTTCCTTACTGCTTAAAACACCCAAAGGTGTTTTTGAAACCATCTGTGAAGGGAATCATAGTCCATCTTGGAAAAAATCCTCTTAAGAGGACAATTCAAGAGCGCACAATTAGCTGAAAACTGTGCATCGTGAGAGCAGCCTGACTTGCCTCTTCATTACCTTGCCTGATGAGGCAAGGCTGTAAGAGAGCCGTATGAAAACAAGGGAGTTAGGCACCAAGATTGTTGGGAACTGGGAGAGGACAAAAGGAAAGGGAGAAGAGGAAAAGGGAAAAAGTAGCCAGGAATCTGTTTCCTTGAATTGTGGAAAAGGGGCAAAAAGTCTAAAGCACAGGTACGGCATTAAGGGCAAGCGTCTTCAAAGCAGCAAGTCCAACTTTGATAACGAGACACTCAGTAGGAGGACAAAAGACTTAGAATGTCGAGAGATCAATCACGCCAGTGCAGAAACCATTGCTGTGCAGTGATGAGTTCTGCTTCACCAAGTTCCAATTCAAAATATCACCTAACCTGTATTTTCAATATTAAAAAATGCAGACAGCAACAGTAAACTACAAGTAGTATCAGGCATGCAGGAAATAAATCACACACTAGATAAAAATATAGTGATCAGGATTCCAACTCATATCACCATGACTTTCCCCTCCTTAAAATGTTTCTACTGTATGGTAATAGACACAGGATAGTTTCATTAATATGGCAAGAACACACCCGCTCTGTGGAAGCCTGTGGAAGTACTAAAGGAAGAGCACAATAAAGGAAGACAGTTTCTTTGTATGCGTATCTTGCTATCAGCATACAAAAAAAACTTTACTCAAACATATTCTTATCCCACAAAAATAACTACCCACTGGATAACAGCAGGTAACAGCAAAATTAATGAATTTTTGTAATAGCCTTGCCCGTCTCCCCAGGCGTTTAGGTACATTATTGTCAGAAGGTAAAAACCTCTATATGAAACAAAATTTGTTCTCCTGTAGCCACTGTCTTGCAATACATCCCTATTACATATCTACAGGTAGCTGACTACTCCTATACAGATAAATCAAAAAGAAATCATCCACAACTGGCTTTTGATCTGATCAAAAGTAGGTTCTGACTCTGTGATACCTTCCTGTTAAGTAAAAAAAGAGGCACAACATCTAAAATTCTGAAGTTAAAGCAACTTCTTCACTACTTACCCAGAAATGAGAAATCACTGAACGAGTTCCTCCCGAGAGGCCTATCACAAATGCAGCACTTACAAAGGTCTTTGAGAAGCTCCACTGACTGCTGAAACAGAGTTTAAGCTCATCTTTCCACGGTTTGTGCAATCCCTAAAGTATGACCACAAGAATAATCTTCCAGCTCTTTTTGAGCTGATAGAGGAGAACTGCCCAAGCATCTTGTCACTGTGCCTTACTCCTTTTGACTGATCACCTTCAACTTAGAAATCCAAAGAGCTACAGGAGAAGGAACATGGTTGTTCTGGAAAGAAGCCATCCGTAACTGCAGGCAAAGGCCAAGTTAACAAGCCCCTACTCTCATTCACGGAGATGCTCTCCAGCCAAGGAACAGACTGCTTCACTTGCTTGTAAGAGGTAGAATAAAACACCTTCATGCCCTCTCATGTCAAGGACAACTGACAGATGAGATTTTCAGTCAATCATGATGCAGTATGCAACACCCCAGACCTGGCTGTTTTGTCTAAGGAAGACTATGAAACCGCTGAGAGCGGCTCCCATCTGCAACACCATCCCACAGCTCTGCCAGCTGTAGCCAGGCTGTCATCTTATCAGGCCAGCTACTTTCTTCTGACCACGGAGTGAACGACAGTCCTTCATAACTGCTGCTTGTGGCTTAAAACGTTCAAGCCACTGTACTTTTTGGCCTTACTCTGACACATCGTAATAGAAATAATCCCTGAAGAAGGAAGCACGGCTACACTTTTGGGAAAGCTGCAGTAGGTGGAAAGCAGCATGGTTCTTCACCCACACCATCCAATGCCTAAAGTCAACCACAGAAAAGCATGTCACAAGCCACACTGCATCCAGATCACAGACTGAACATAGCTGTAGCAAATCCTCCCCACTGGAGAAAGTTGTATCATGTTTGAAATGATATTAGGTGCAACACCAGCAAAAGCCTTTCAAAACTGCATCCGCACCAATCGCTTCTCCTGGTATAGCACTTGAGCTTAAGCATGTGGGCTTTTTTCATCTGTCATTCTGATTTTGCTAGGCTCTGAAAACGTTCAACCACAAGTTAGGCAAATGGATCAAAGTTCAACAATAACACAGAGATTATAGAGGATAAATTTCTACAGTACAACTTACTGCTATTTTATCTCCTGGTTCCAACTTGTCTTTCTACAATGACATCAAAACTACTTCACCATGACTCAAAGAATGACCTTACAGTGAATGAAAATGTAAAGATTAAAATAATACCTGCATTTCGGTTAAGCTTACTTATAACACATTGGGGCTTTTAAATGTAAAATAGGTTTCTTTCCCCTGCCAACATTAATTTCCAGATCATTGCCATTACAATAAGTTTTGAATAGATGTAAAGAAAGAAAGTGCAATTGGAAGAAAAATAAAGAGTCAAACTGTCATCATTAGACCATAACTACATTTTTCGTGCCAACTACTTAGTTTCTTTCTTTCTTTTTAATATTCTGAGAAAGGTAGGTATATCTGCGTCTATTTCATAAACCTATAAAGAAATTAAAGAGTATGAGCAGAAACAAAACTCAGGAAAAAATACCCTACATATTTTAATGCCTGTTAGAACACTAATGTCAAAAGAAATTGAAATTTTAGAAAAAAATATAAATTGGCAACCAGTGGGTTTTTATTGAACTGTCCTTTTAAAGTGCATGACTGCTGGCCATTCAGTTGTTCATACAGCATCTTCCATCACTCCCTCCCATACAAGTCACCCTGTATCCCAAAGGAGAGACAAGAAAAGGCAATATCTGCAGAAGTACATGTTAATCTATAGGCTTCAGTTTAGGAAATTCTCTAGTAGAACTCACTTTCCTTGCATTTCAACTTGGGCAGCTTTTGAGGAATAAAGTAAAACAAAGAATCCCATGTAGTAACATTAGAGACAGTTTAAAACACATTCTATTAGCATGCACTAATCCACAATAAAGGTTTGAAAAAATTTCTGTTTCCTTAGCGAGACAAAAAAACAGAGATGGCATTGTGTTTGGATCATCATCTCTGTTGTACTGCTCTCTTCTACTCTGTATTCTGAAAAAAATGAATTGCAAACAAAACACTTTATGTCATTGATTTTTACATTAAAATTGTAACTGATCATCACAAGAAATTTACAACAAAAATGTGCTTTAATAATATTCACTAAGCACAGAACTACAAGGGTTTAGGGGTAATAAAAGACCTAATTACAGACTCAATTATTGAGAGACATAAATGAAGTATAGTTATATCATTTTTATAAGCTGTGCAAAATCTAAACTAGAAAGCAAAGAAACCATTCCTGGGCTTTATTGCCTGATGACGGTAAGAGGTTTTTTTTTCATTTTCATTTATTTTTGAAAAAGAGTTCTTCAACAGCTCCCTTTCTCTCCACTTTCTTTCCTTCACCTTTCACTTAGCTTTTCCATCTCCATCCAATCTGTCCTTTCATCCACTAACAGAGTCCTTCAAAAGCTCCTTAATTTCTTTCATTCTGTCATTTTAGATGACAACAGGAACGACTTCCACCAAGTTCTCTACCTGGCCTGAAGCAAGCCAGCAGGTTCCTGCTCCTCAGCCTGTCTTGTGGCAGCATTGCTTCAGGTGCAGCAGCAGCAGCATTTGCTCATGGGAAAACCCCACCTGGCCAGGATGAGAAGATGATGCTGAACTGCAGCAAAATCTAAAAGCCTCCTCTCTCCTCCACACAAGGCAGGGCAGACTGATGTGCTCATACAAGGATCCTCGCACAGGCCCAGGCAGCACTTAGGAGCCCAGAAAACCACTGCCATAAGAAACCTGCCCTACTCGTAATCCTCTGCTCACCAGAGTTCATTAAACCATATGTATGATCTGGATTCCCTGCTGTAATTTGTACAGAAAGTCAGGGCAACTTGAGAAGGCTTGTACAAGCTTGGAGAACAAAGGAAAACAGCTCCAGTAAATATAGATATCGAAACCTAAACGAGAATCAAGTCAGGCTAGCAGAGGTTGCTATTCTTAGCAATGCTTCCAGTTAAATAAAGATTTCTGAGTAAGTAACGATATCAAATGCTTTCACTTTCACTGCTGCTGCTGTCTGCAGCTGGCAGTTGAGTTTCCCGGTGAGAACCTGGGCAACCAAAAAAAAAAAAACCACCACAAAAAAAAACCCAAACCAACCAACCAACAACAAAAAAAAACAAAAAAAAAACAAAAAACAAAAAAATCTACAATCTTAGAGATTCAAATAAATGTTATCCATCACTTTTGAAAACAGAGGAGCAGTCAGGTCACTTTAAGTCAGTTAAAAAAAAAAAAAAGCACACCGAGATGGAAAATGCAGTTAAGAAGAGAACAAAAGCCTGACGTGGTTGTTTTCCTGAAAAACAGGAGACTAAAATATGGGGTGATTCAGAAACTACTTGGTCTATAAAAGCTAGCCTTGAACAGAATTAACAAATAGTTGTGGTAAATCACTATAAAATTAACAGAACAAGGTTGGGTTTTTTTTCTTAATTGAAAGAAAATTAAAAATTAGCAAAATCTCAACAGATAAAGTAAGCAGTTTCAGTAGAGTTTACAGTGCTCATGGAGAAATAAATAAAAACTAACATAAAAAAGGCAAAAAAAAATCCTAAATTTCACCAAAAATTGTTACCCTAAGCAAAATAACCGAGAAATACAAACAAATCAAATATCCTACTGATAAATAATACCTGCCTTAACAGTCTGGCTAGCAAAGTAACTTGATCCAGCCATTTCTGCTGTGGTTTCAGGTATCAGGAACTTTAAAAAAAAAAAAGATTATGATTACATTGCACACAAGATCTTTTTTAAAAAATACTTCCGTGAAAGCAGCTCTGCAGAGGTGTGTAACTCTGACAGGACATTATGCCAATCCAGCAGAAGAAAAGCAACAGAAACAAAGCCTGCAGAAGCCTCTAGAAATACAAGCATAGAAGAGTCAAACAATGATGTTAGAACATTTGAACAAAAATAAAGGAGTGCTTGATAAGAAAGTACTTCAAGAACAGGAACATGAAAGCTTGTGTATTAACAACGAACGCTGGCTTGAAAGGGCCACTAGGACTGGAAAATTGGCAATTTTCTGGCACAATGCATTCATAGCTTGTCACCAGCAACAAATAACTTCTGCACTCAAAGAATTCTGGATCCTTGTTGAGAAATTCAGAGGAAAATAGAAATACAAAAAAAGAAGAAAGTTAACCTTTGTTACTATCCCTCTTATCTTTAAATTCTGACAGATAACTTGGATAAACTAACCACACATGGATGCAAACCTGCTTTAAACTCACAAAGCTGAAAGTAATCTATGCTTGCAAGTTGGGGGCAAAAAACCCACAAAACCACGTTTGACTAATGAGAAAGTATACAGCACCATCTTCATCATGGGATGAATGCCAGTTGCGCTTAGAAATCGAAGGGCTTGATCATCATCTTTCACAAACCAGTTTAAAAGACTTCAGGGAAGAGAAACATTTCTCCCTCATCTCCCTAAAATGCAGTGTGTAGAAATATACCGAGATAATGGGCAGACATTTACTGAAAATTATTACAGCTTCTAACCTTTGCTAACAAGTTCCAGGGCTAGGTAATTGATTATAAAAATGAAACTGCATTTACCATTTGCTAACTTCTGATAAGCAGCAGCTATATAATTGATTCTCACGTTCAGTATGTATCCAATTGCACTGATATGAAAGCCTGTATGTTAAACATTGATATTTTATCTAACAGCTCATCTGTTTCACTGCCTGCTTTTCCTTCATGACTAAAATCGCCACAAAAAAGGTGATATTGACTACTTCAATGTATTTGGTGTTATAAATGGGTAAATTACCCAAGATAAAATGAGATGCAAGGTTATCAAGAGTTACTACTTTGCTGGGAGGGAATTTAGGAGTCAGGAGCAACCATCAGTCATCATCCCATGAGTCTCCCAAGCAGATCTGTCACAGAAATCTGGCAAATCTCATAATCCTGTGTTTCTCCTGGCACGGCCACTGGAGAGAGCACCCAGAGCTCCAGCAGGACCAAAAGGGAATGGGCATGCTACTTCCACAGCTATGAAGATATAGACATGTTCACCTTCCCACCACTTTCCAATGACTTTCTCTCAGAAGAAACACAAAAAACACTCCAGCCTTCATTTCTTCCACTTATTCTCCACCCTTTCTCTGTTTTCTCCTTCAACACCTGCGAAAGGACTATAATCTCTGAGGCATAGTTTGGTAGACAAATTCTGATTAATTAGCTGTATCAGAATAGTCTGCAAATATAAACACAGCTCGCATTAGCATGTCAGCATAACAAACAATTCTCCCTCCTTCTTCCTCTCCCTTGCTTTGCATTTGACAGTGCAGTCTGCTCACGTAAGCGCATTCATGCTAGCGTCTGGTCTAGTATAGAAGCATCAGGGAAATATACATTATATTCTTGAGCAATGTGATCCTCTAATAAAATACTCCCTTTAAAGTCTGTAAGATAAGTAGCCCTGGTTATTCTACCTGATACTTTATTTGATCTGTTTCCTCTCTAGATCTTCACAAAAAAAAATCCCAGAGCTTGTGTTTAATGACCCACAGTGAGAAAAGAGGAGCATCCTTCTCTCCTTTACATAGTCTCCTGCTGGCTTAGCCTACTCTGCTTTCCACATGGTCACTCACACAAATAGGTCAAGGCACAAGACTTTGAATCCTCATCACATTCACTTCTGATGGACTCCAACTTCCTTCACAATTTACAGCTGATCACTTTTCTCCATGCATTCATTATTCCTAGACTGGGAAATTTTGCAATCAAGCAACTCCGAGGCGTTGTCCAAGATGACAGATGAGTCTGTGATTAAAAGATTTATGTTGTCATGTTATTAGAGCAAGGCAAAAAAAAAAAGTATTTGTTTAACCCTGTTCAGATCTTCACTCCAGCTATTTCTTTAGCCTGATCACAAGTTCAAGCAGAAAGCACCATGCCTAAAGATCAATCTTCCACTAACGTGTCTGTCCACTGCAAAGAGAACAGAGCACGCACTGGTGTTTAATAACTCCTACTTTCTCCCACGTCTTTCTCTACAGGTCTTGCTTCCTATCACAATTTTATGCACTGTGAATCAAGATTTTATAGGTTTCCACGTATGTCAAGACTTTTTAAAAATATTTTAAAGTCTCTTGTATCTAGTTATGAGTGATCCTTCCTTCACTTACATTTTACAGTCTTCCAGTCTGATGAAAACAGATTTCCAAGACTTAGAACAATCTAAATTGTCATTATTCACAATAATCTAACAAAATATCCTTCACTGAAAGTCTATCTTGAAAAAAAAAATACAAGCTCAACTTCCAACTATTCTAGGAGCTTATTTTAAATAGCAGTAACAATAAAGCACTGCAATATATCATTGGAAAGTGGGACACAAACAACACATGAATGGGACCATAACTGAATTAGTCTACACTGCAAAATGAACAAGTAATCATCACAGGATTTGATAGCCATGCATTTAAACATATCCTAATTTCAAAACTAATAAGAAGGCATAACTATAAAAATAGATCTCTCATGTTAAGTCTCATAAAAGTCTCAAAACTGCAAATCTGCTCTAAAGGATTTCCTCACATTTTAATTAACAATCATAAAAATACTGCAATGAGATAATCTTGGTTTATATAGAAGCATTTTCTCCATTTAAAATTATACCCAAGAAAGCTTAGTAAGCTGCATATTCCCTGCTGACAGGCACAAAAAAAATAAAAAAGCCTATTTTATATATGGAAAAACCGTGTGTGTGCAATTTAAAAACTGAGGCTTAAAAAGTCAGCCAAAGAGGTGAACCTGCATCATACTTGGGAAGACTGAACTAGATCAACCCCCTACCTAAACTGTTTCTCTGTGAGCCATACTAGCCAGATATTCTTAGCAAAGAGCAGAAAGACGCTACAAACAGTATCCAGCATCCTAACAGCCTCTACACCATAATTTATGACTTACCGTGTCTTCCCCAGCCCCCTCTGCAGGGACCCTGCTACCTGTAGCCTAAAAATTTGGTCCTTAAGAATATATTTAAATACTCGGATGATTTCGAAGCTGGGCATTCAAACACATGCTGAATCATGGCCCAAAAGTATTGCAGTATCATAATTTCTGGATTTTGTGACTTAGCACAGTTGCTGTTGTAGTTTTATAGCAACTACCACAGTCTGATGGTCCCTACCTCAGTCAGATGCAGCATGAAAAGTCTCACACTAGCAAAATAGTTGACAGTTGCAATTTCAGCAAGCGGTAGGTCACACAGCTGTATTTATTAGTGTTCAGGTTAAACAACTAATGTCGCATTTCTTTGGAACTGGTAAAAACGCACTGTAAGAATATGAGCTACTTAATTTCAAAGATGAAAGTTTTCTTGACTGTGTTGAATGACCACAACGTAAGGTGCACATTACTTCAGAGAACATCTGATGGCTCAACAGGACAGACGGACATTCAGCTCACCCAGTGATCACACCACCTCTTCCCTGACACATTACCTCATACACCAAGGCTCTTATGAGGATTAGAAGAAAACATTCAAGGTTTTTTTTCACCTCTGAAAAAGACTGTGAGTACAAACAGCTTTTCAGACTATCTGTACTGACCCAAGAATGGAGAAGGGAGGTTGTCCAGACTGGGTGTGTTAGTCCAGGCAATTGCTCTGCGAGCACAGACCATGTTAGTGCAGGGTAGGAGCACCTGAGCTTTGGGAAATTCCTGTAGGGAAGCAGGTGTCTTCCCAAGGCAGGAAATAACACCGAATTGTAGGGTGGACAAGAGGGGAACATAAAGAGCCAAGTACAGCGGCACAGCTGTACACAGTCTCAACCAAGGGGTGGGCCTGCTAATTACAGCAGGTGAAAGTAAAGGGAAGCAGCAGAGTGACTGCCAAATCAGAGCACATGGTGATACAGACAGGTAAACCCGCGCTGCGTATCTTGAAATTGGGTTTTCTCCTGCTCTCTGGTGTCTCTTCTACCTGCTTCTTCTCCTTTCCCTCAAAATACTCATCAAGGGTCTCCTTAACCCCGCTATTTCCCAGAAAGTGTTCTGTTCTCCCATCGCAACTTGTTTCACTTGCAAGCAAAAATCCAGCTGCCCTTTCTCTGCAGATGACTTACCTCCTCCATACAGATTTCTGCCTCCACAGGGCTGACAGC
>NW_010177093.1:340-11361 GCF_000695765.1 Mesitornis unicolor | reverse complement strand
CAGCACACACTGGCTCTGCACAGCCCTGGCTGAGGATCTCAGCTTACTTCCTCCAGCTGCCATGCGCCCACTCTCTAATCCCCAAGGTTCTCTATCACCAGCACCACTTCCCACTACCTCCTCAGCAGCAGTGGAGGTGGTGAGCCAGATCCAAAAGCTGGGTTTCCCCCAGGTTAAGCTGAGTGTTCACCAAAAACTCACACCCACGAGACGTGCAAGTCTCACACAGAAACATGTTGGCTACAGCTGCTTCTGGTCATCAAAATGGCTACCCCTCCAGGCAAGGCTCTTACTCCCTCCTGCCCCAGCAGCATCCTCTACAGGCCCTCACATTGACATTTCATCCTTCCTAGTTTCAGTTGCAAAGACCTCTTTCCACAGTTTTGCTATATTATTTATTTTCGCAGGCTTTATCAGCATACATAGCTTAATCTGCTGGAAATAAGCTACTTGCCTTTCATTTGTGTATGCCACCCCCTGAAGAGATGCTCATCTATGTCTTTAGCCTGATCATCAGTTACTGACAGCAAACTTCTCTTTCAGCTACTTTATATGTGCTCTAGTCAAAAATAACTGCTTACAGAGCAGTGGGAGAAAACTAAACCTTTAAGTATAAAGCCAATCCATCTTCCTTTTCACATTAACACACTCTGCCAAAGATTCAAAGTGCTGCTCTTGCTGTTCTAAATACTTTAGCTTTCCTTAGTTGTTCTCCTCTCTAAAGCCTTTGCTCTCCAAAACCTACAGATCATAGACACACATACTAGTCAATGACACAAGTGAAGTTTATCAAACAATACACTAATAAAATATATTTTCTATTTCTCAGCTTGAAGTGTTCCTACATAATTTTTGATGTTCAAGTTCAGTTTATAAATAAAAAATGCCTCTATTGTGGTGTTTTCTTTAAACCACAGCTATTACACTTTTTTTTCTTTGTTAAACATCAGATGTTAAAAGAATAAAAAATCAGTGGCTAAGAACTTCAGTATTCCATTTTTGTATCTTTTCCCCTTTCCTATGATTTTTGGAAAAACACATTCAGATTCCCCTCCAAATAAAACGGCAGAAAAGCTGAAGCTATTTCAGTGTCAATCTGCATGCCAACTCACTTTGCAAAATTTTAAGCCTCCATTCATGTGTGTTATCAGCAGAAGAGATCACATCTGGTGATATACAAAACATAGCACCTAGAAGAAGCACGCACAAGTGCTCAGTCCCAGGGCTAAAACATGCATCCACAGATGCTCCTCAGGTGCAGCAGTAGCTGCTGGTGTTGGCTGACTCTGCCAGGCTGCCCTAAGAGTCACTAAACACTCAGCCTAGTCCTTCCCTGCAACAGAGGGGGAAAAAAGGTTGTCTCAGAGGAATTGCTTCTCCTGCTCCAAGCCCTGGTAGGAGTTGGATCTCCCTGGGCTTTCTGGCCTGGGCACATGTTGTGCAGGTTCAGATCACACGGCAGTTGCCACCCTCTGAGCCTCGCAGGGCAAAGTTTGGCTACCTCCAGCACGGGGAGAGCTCTTTAACATACAATTCATCTGGTATATCTGCAAATATAATCTGTACAAGGCTAAACACCGTGGACTCGCAAACAGTGTGCTGGCAATAGCAATTACCAAGGATGTGCATGCATTGCAGAAGCAGTTCATGTAAAATTTTCTAGCCTTGCAGTTGCAACTAAAGCATTACCAAACAGCCAAACTCTGCAAAGTGCTCACTATGTTTGAAGTTTAGCACAAGCAAATGCCACAAGAATCATGAAATTCAATCATTTTTTCACCACTGGAGTATCAGAGTTCAAGTTAGACCACTCAAATCCTCTTATATGAAACGCATACTAAGGTACTTCCACCCTGGCTTAGCAGCTCAGGAGTACAGACACGTCCAAGTGGAAAAAAAACAACCAACTTGCAAAGTGACCTCTCCCAAGCCACTATTAGTCCCAATTCACAACAGTTTCCTTCTGCCTACAAACATCACTGTTTGAAGGCATATAGCACCACTTACTCCAGAGATCATTGATCGCTCTCCTCTTTCATGAAATGATATTAAAACAAACAAACAAACCAAAACCAACAAACTCTCAACCCACATCAAGTGCTCAGTCTCCCCTGAGCAGAGGGAATCAAAGGAACTTTATTTTTTTTTTCTTTAAAGTTACCATTGTGGAAGATACTGGGAAATTGCTGAGCCAAATGTTCTCTTAGCAGATGGAAGATTTAGTTCTTAATCTAATGCCTGGAATTAATGCAAGCCTGGATAAAACTTTCATTTTTCTAGTACCTATGCTTCTCCTCCTTTCCTACAGGTAAATAAATGATCCGTTTTTACAGAGAAAAAACCCACAGTCATCAATACACAAACAAACAAACAAAAAATCCCGAGTTAACAACAAGTTTTAGCAAGAAAAAGTTTTTCATTGCAGTACTCCACTTAATTCTTCTATTACTGCTTTTGAATTAACAGAGTCCCCCAAGATTTTTGTACCATCTACCATACTCTGTCACAGAGCTTCCAGACTATGAATCACCAACCTCCTTCTGTGGCTATGAAAAAAACCCTGTGTCTTACAGTACATCCAGAAAAGTAATAAATATTTATTCTATTGCACGAAGAAAGCCTCCTCATGAAGAGTCACAGTCCCTGGCATGCTCAGCACTCTGGTCTTCCACGCTTACAGGAAAAGCTTTTGAGAACAATCCTTGCTGTTGATGCTGACGACATCTTGAAGGAGGACTAGCAACCAGTTGAAAGGGAAGAAAAAGCAAGTGACTTATGAGCTTTTGTGAATTAGAATCTACACCTAAGACAAGGCAGCCCACCATACCAAGAAAGGTAGGGTTTTATATGTACTTACACAGTGCACTTTCCAAATGTGAAGCTTATACATGGCACTCTGGAGTAACCATATATGAAATTGTAACAATAATTCATTTCAAGAAACAGTTTAAACACACTACTACTGCTCAGAAAAATTAACAGGCTTTTAGGGTGAACTACCCACTTCAGTCTTCAAAATCATTCCCACATGTAAAACTGGACTGTGAATTCCAGCTAAAAGCGATTCACCTGCCTCTCCTCCCCCGGGTGTGGATATCACCCCTCACAACACCCCGCTTCTTTCTGGATAAAGCTTCTGGCAGCTCACACTCACCCATTCAGTATTCACTAAAGAAACACACTGCGTTATTCATTCCTCTATGCCCTGTGCCGCTGAGGCAATGGAAAGAGCGCCAAAGATCGTGAGTGTATGAGTATGCTGAAACCCATCCCTTCTTATCACTGCTGTACTCACAGATGGACATCATGATTAAAAAGTGACCGACCAAGCGTTTTGCACACCATTCAGAGCAGGAAAACAAATCAACACCCCTAAAACAAGCAGATATTCTCTGCAGCAGTTCAGAGGGTAAGTATGACCCTAGCAAAAGCAGTTAATTTCTCAGACTTGGGAGAAATATAGACCCCTCCCGTTCCCCTCGCATACAGTGGAAAGGAAGCAGATATCAAGGACACTATAGGTATTACAAAGAGTTTCTGATCTCTGGCTCTTGAGCTGCACGCTGTCCAAGAGTGACTCGAAAGCTGCCCTAGCTCTGTGTTCCCCTCTGTGGGATAACAACAGCCAGCAGGTTCTGCAAAGCCTAACGCTGCCAGCATGCCCCAACATCCAGCTACAGCCCCACTCCCAAGAAAATATCTCTGAAAAAACACTACTCTCATTCCCCTGATCCTATCCCTTTGGCTCTCAGGAAGACACAATATATCTCTTATGACCCTCTGATACACCAACATTTTGATATACAGGCAAGAAATTTTGCCTTCCCTGGTCCTACTGCAGCTTCCTTGTGGCTGCAGACACCAAGCTCTTTCAAGATAAGGAAAGAACTTTTCTTGTAACAAAGCAGGCACACACCATGTTAAGATGCGTAGAAGATGCCAAACAGATTCTGAGAATCTAAACTAAAAAATGGTTAACCTGCTTCTCCTACATCCGTGGTTATCACCTTTGCAACATCCCACTCATTTTCCACTATCTCAATAGCTTTAGATTCCTCCCCCTGCAACCCCAGAAGTTGTGCAAAAGTTTTGGATTTAACACTTCAGAGTACTTAAGAAAGTGATAAGCAATGACAAGAAATGACCTGCAGACACAGCTAAGTCTGGATGAAATACCAGAACCTGACCCTTACCAAACCTACAGGTGACCTTTCAGAAGCCCCACTCCAACATAAGAGATTCACACTGACACTTAAGAATTTGCTGCTTCAGGGCACCCCATACATTAACTAGGGTTAAACTCTTTAGGGTAAAGGTTATACTAAGGACTTAAACTTCAAAGCTAAGACAGAACCTGTTGCATCATTCAGCAGTAATGTGATGAGCAAGGTCAAACTAAACTGTGGAACAGTTATCCCTCCAAAAGGCAAAGTCCTGTTACAGAAGCCATGTCAAGAGCTAAACTACTAGAGCAAAACATTTTTCTCAAAGCTTTAAATATCTAACAAAAAAAATGGACTTACACTGGCAACAAAGATGCAAAATGTAAATTTATGCAACCTGAAGCCACTGTTGCTATTTATTATATATTGGTGACTGTTTTCAACTGCAGAACTGTCAGCACAGCAAGCTCTGCATTACTAAGAGTTCTTACCTGTGCAGAAAAACAACAGAAAGAAATGTAATTCACTCATATAAACTAGAAGCTGGTGGGACATTCGTAATACTGACTTCTCTATTGCTTCTGTGTGTAAGCAGTGTTCAAGATTAGCAGCAAGTTGTGCAGTAGCTTGAGAACTGAGGAGTAATGTTAAACAAATTTGAGAAACATCTCAGTTATGAATTGAAGTTGGAAGAAATTATCTCCTTGCTAACCTTTCAAGCTGTCAAGTGCAAGATGCAAATGTTTTCTTGATTTATGTCCCCAGCTGTCAGCATACCACTTTGCCGGCAGTGTCAGAAACTTTCAACTTCCCCAATTTGAGAAAGCAAATCCCATAATGCTGAGTCACCAAGTGACTTTTGAGGTAATACTTATCCTATCATCTTCTCTATATGCAAGCACTTGTTATATGATTTGATGTGTAACACTAAGAACGAAGGAATCGATACAGAATCCTTCTCTCTTCTGAGGTTACACTGATACACTGAAGTTCTCCAAACCCTGCCTAAATATTCCATTCTTCATCCTTTTTCTGTTCCATGTATGGCTTTGTAGGTAAAAGCCATTAAGTTCATCTCTGCTCTCCAAAACAACTAGAATGAAACTATGTTTGTTGGCTTGTATGAATGAGTCACAGAACTCAGTTTGCTAAATGCACACTGGTTTCTACATTTCATGAAACAAAATTCCATGCCAAAATGGAGTAATATCTAGGCTAATACTCTAGATAATCAGCAGCAAAATAATTCAGAAACTGCAATTAAAGAACCGCATTATATTCCTCTCAATTGCATTCAACTGTATTTTTAAGCCCAGTTCATCCTGGGTATAAAAAAAAATGCAACTTCTGCAGGAAGTCAAATAATAAATGGCATTTGGGCAGGATTCATCTGATTGAAAAATAATGCCAAGTTCATTACACGTTTACTTGAAGGCGATCCAATTTAACGGATTTTTTTTTTAGGAGGGGCTAGTCCTTAATGGGGCTTTATAATTAAGTTTCAAAATAGTTTGATAAGAAGTATTTTTTAAGAAGTACAAGATTCAAGAAAAATATAAAGACCTAATTTTCCAGAACAATCATCGGCTTTTTGTAGGTACCTGTTTTCTGGATTACAGACACGGAATCAGTTAAAAGCGTACCAGCACATACCTAAGGTGGCTTTCTTTCACAGTAGCCCAGAATCCAGATCATTTACAGAATGGCATACAAATGTCGGTTCTTACTGAAAGAACTGGTTTTGTTAAATGGATTTTGTTAATACATCTTACTGGAAATGTTCTACCACCACAAAGGTCTATCTAGTGTGACCACTCCCTTATGCTGTTTGTACCAGATGTCAGGCAACATCACTTTCAACCTACTTCATCCCTGGAAAGTACTCTATATTCTAATTCTTTTTTAGTTTCTCCATGAAGCCCTCTCCAGACAAGAAAAGGTTATTTTTAAAAACCTGATTTTGTGACATATCCATTTAAAACATACACAGGGTCTTGCTGCAAAAGAGAAGAATCTTTAATTGAGTCATCTTTTTGGGTTTGCCTATTATGTGAGTCGGATGTGTCCTTCCTTCTCCTTCATGCAACAGGAAGCCTGTGATGAAAGCAAGATGCTTTCAGAAAAAAAGCCTGGCACCACTGCTAAGAAGCAGAGACTTTTAACATAACTTTCAAGCTGAAGCCAGAGATCTGGGAAAAGCAGAGATGAGCTGTTTCTAACAGTAAGGTAGTGGAGCTCCCTCTATTGAATTAGCTGCCAGTATCTCTTCAAGTTTAAAAGATGCCAACTATGGTCAGAATCAATGTTCTGTTAAAAAAACAAGACTTTCCAGCTTGGACAGCTGAGATGCATCCATCAGATGGACTGTATGAGAGAGCTAGCCAAAGGAAGGGGACAACCACTGAGCAGTGCTTCTGACACATGCCAAAATGTCACCAACCTGCCAGGGCTCCAGCCCCGGGGACCATGTGGACCACTTCTGTGGTACATGAGACCTGAGGAAATGTTTACAATTTGGCTGCTGTCCGAGCACCTTCCCTCAGGACCAAAACTGCTGTGACCAATACTCATGTTTAATGATGCCGAGAGGTGCTACAGATGTGGCTACCACAGCACAAAACGCAACACATGAATGTGGTTCAGGCATTTGAAGCTTTTCTTCACAATAAGAGATGAACTATACAGAATACAAGTTCATTGAAAACAGATTATATGGATATATAGACTGCTGAAACACTCATTAAATCACTGAATGCACTTTTCGCTTGTTATCAAGGGAACAGCTTTGTATTTCCATTGCTATTGAAAGCACTTCAAATGCTTTCTAACCAAACATTACAGAACTGTTCTAACCCCTGATAACCTCTAAAAATCATACCCTAAAGCTGCAGGCGCTCTCTCCACTGTTTTATCATTTTCTCCTTTTTTTTTTTACCTCCCAAAAGAGGCATATTTCTTATCAACAACAAAAATACCAGTTCAGTAGAAGCAGCAGTTGTTTTAATAAGTAAATATTTATTTGCCTTTCTGGAGACCTATATGCATGATAAGAAAAGCAATTTAATCTTAAGGTAGGCAGATATTCCTCAAAGAGTCACCACATTGGAGCAGTAGATTAACATCCACTGGTGTAGAATAAAACACATTGGGGAAGAAGAAAAACAAAATCAAATCAGAAGAGAAAAAAAGGAGAAACTTGATCTGATCACTGCCAGTAGTGGATTCTCAGCATACAAATTGTACTGTAATCTCCTCTCTAAAAGATGAGACTAATTTTCAAGCATATTAAAAGACAGAAATGTACATCCTCCTTTAATATTCATCCTGTGCTTATTAAAGGAAAGATACCAAGATAAAGAACATGTAGGTCAAAGTTTTGTCTTCAGGGAAGATAACGCTCAACAATTTCAAATCAAGGGGAGTTGTCAATGTTCAGTTTTTCCAGGAAAAAAGCATGTTCTGATCAAACCAATACTAATTCTCACCCTATAGCTTTTACTGTTCTTGAAGATTCTCTCATTTGAGCATCAGTGCATGGAAGTGTAACTATTTTTCTTGAAAGCAGAGAACTTGAGAGAAATCAGCATGTTGCAACAGGTCCTCAATTCTCTTAGAGGCATGGCCCTGCAGCTTACAGACATTTTCTAATAAAAAACCTGATTGCACTACCCAAGAAAAAAAAAATAAAAATCTATGCACTAGCTAACCCAAAGGAACCTCAAGGAGCACTGAACAGAGAGCCTGAAAATTCATGTTTTAATATCTCTCAAAAACCAGTACATAAGGCTAGCTCTGTAACAGAATTTGCAGAATTGAGCAAGACCATACTAAAAAAATCATAGTATTGAAAAAACAGTTTCCACAATCAGCATGGCAGTATAAAAAAAAACCCAAACAACTATTGTATGAAACAGCAGTGGAACAGGCACTGCAGACCAGACCTTGAACCAGCTTATTCATGAGCATGATGCTCATGGTCTTATAGTGCAGGTCACAAAAAGGGGAAGCTAAATATTGATTATCTAGTGTTAGGAGATCCCATTACAAATGATAGCTCTTACAAAGTCAGCACATTCAGACTCTCAACTGTTAACAGGCTCAAAGTATATACACATAGGCCTGCCTCCTCCGTACCCAGCTTCTCATTCTGCAATCTGCTTTTCTTTCACTCAACCAGTCCAAAACCAGTTTGACTCTCTAAAAAGTCCCCGTGGTAGAAACGTAAGAAAAGCCCATGGTGGTATGATGCAATATGACCAGCCAACACATTAACACTATTGCCACTATGGTAATGCTTGTTTTTATACGAGGTCCTTCTGCACTGTGTGTAATCAGATATGACATTATGGAAATCTGCAGTGAGCCCTCTTACAGCTTCAGACTAAAAACCACACTACAGAAGTAGGATATTTGTAAGAAAACAGAGAAGATAAATCTATCTTGATCATGCAGACGTAATTTGCATTATGTAAAACACTTAATGCTGTTTTCTTTCTTTTCCTCTTTGTGTGTCACCTCGCACAAACATTTAAAGATTCTGCTCCCCAAAACTTTCCACTGGAAAAAAGCCAAGAAATAGTTTAACTTCTACTACAAACGCAGCTGAAACTATTTACCCTGAGTTTACACATTAGAATTCTAGTTTACTTTCAGGAAGGAGAATAGATGGTACTGTAAGGAAGGGTATTACTCTTACAAGGGTTGGAAAGGGGAAATAAGATATCTAGGAATTAAATATGACTTATGACAGAGAAATTTACTTCACAAACATAACAACATATATTTTTTCCAGTAAAAATCAATGAGCTGAAATTTCAGAGATTTACAGACCTGGGTGATTTCTGTTGTTGCCCTCTGCCTTATGAGAAATGGTAGAAACCCAACAAAGGAAAGGAGAGTACAAGAAAGAGAATTTATGTTGCAAGACTTTTCTAGCATATTCACACCAAAAGGGAAAAAAATAATTTAAACATATCAAACTTCCCAAAGCAAATGATTTAACAACTCATGGCTCACTTAAAATTGAGTTTAGCTTTGCTACCTGTGTATTGGACTACAGACAGAGAGCACATCAAAACATATATACATGGTGTAGACATTTCTTGACTTCAGTCTCAGAAAAATCACATGAACTGCAGATCCTAATACAGAAAACCAATTTCCCCGATCAATGTCACACCAGATACTCCTGACTACATTTTTTTTCCTGGTGTGAGAACACAGTAAGTGATATGTGAATGAGAAAACATATTACATTCTCATTACCCTTATGCAATACAGCACTATGAAACAAGTCTTTAGTAATACAACATAGTATGTGAGATTCTGAGCTTCTCAGCTGTAATTCACCAAAAAGTGGGAGACAAAGGGAGAAGCTTTACAAAGGTCATCATTCACTCCTGATTAAAAGGTGACTTCCTTTTCACATGCAGTCATATCCTCTAGAAAAATATGAGATTTTAATTGGTATTCTTACTCAGTCTGACCTAGAGTTAGTCTCCTAGCACCAAATGCAGATTGGGACCCCATCCCTTTTTTTTTTATTAAATAAAATGGGCATCTTCCTAGGCAGTTTATTCTGTGAAGAAAGAAACTCAAAATTTCTCATGTCCCCAGTCAGCTTGAATATTGCTGGAAAGATCTACACCTGATGCACATCAACTTTTAATATGCTTTTAATAGCCTATCTATTGCTTTCCATAGGCAAACATTAAATGGAACTCCCAAAAGCCAAACACCATGATAGAGTAATATATCCAAAATTTGTTGTAGATGATAGCAAATTATCTATCATCTAAAACAGCTGAGAGAGCAAATAGAAAAATGTGACATATACAGTAATATGAAGACCTCTTTATAGCTGTTTTTATATGTAAGTATCCTTTATACTCTGCAGAATAAACTCAGAACTAGAGGCTTAAATCTTAAATTAAACATTCTCGTACTGCATTTCAGTGCTCTCATTTTCCATATCATGGGGAATGTTTCTAAGCTGAGGTGGGGCTGGTTTCTCTCCACGTGCATTTACCTGCACTCTGAACAGTTAGCCCAAGCTTCTCCTTGAAGGGACAAGGAAGAAGCAAAGAGCAAAAAAAACCTAGGTAAATGGTTTTACCCTCCCTACCTATTTGGGTCATAGGTGGTCAAGTCCCATCTTTTTATAGACCTCCATCACACAGCCTTAGAGACAAATATTTTATGATTTCAGGTCTCTTTCAAAGGGAGAATTGTACAGAGTCATACAACAGGTGAGATCATTTTGTATTTACTGGGATAAATCTCTCCACAGGGACCAAGTCCTGCTTCTCAGAAGCTTTGGTGCTTCTCTCTCTGGATACTCCACATGCCTTTAAGATTTCATAAAATGAACAATCTTTCCTGAAGACTTTCTCCACATCGCAGAAAACAGTATTCTTTGTAAACTGCCACTGAAACGGGTGGTTTTTATATCTTACAGTGATTATACACTCTACTTGCCAAAGCAAAAGCCTAGAAGGACAGTCTGACATATTGCTAAATGGTTCTGATACTGCTTTTGGTTCTGTTCGGAGCTTTTTTACTACTCCAATTGAAATTAAAGCTTCAGCAGGCTTACTTTATTGGTGTAGCTCGTTTTCTACTTAACTAATGCCTGTACAAAATAAGCATACATATACGGCTAGTGAAAAAGACCTGTTCTTCCTCCCGTTCCGATGAGACCACACTGCCTGTAAACGGTTAACCAGGGAGCTCGTAGCAACAAGGCAGGGGCCAGGAGTGAAAAAACCACCAACTCCAACACTTCTGCAAACCCTTCGCTGTCGCAAAGGCAGGCACGCAAAGGCAAAGCCATTTCTTAAAGCAATACAAAATGCTGCC
>NW_010177093.1:0-325 GCF_000695765.1 Mesitornis unicolor | reverse complement strand
ACAAGAATAATGAGACAGTCTCCGCGTTGAACGCGAACTCCTCACTTCACAGCTTTTCCCTGAGACTTCACTTTCACGCTCAATATTTTCAAATTAAAGCCTACAAACACCTCACAGCCGAAATGTTACCAGAACAATTAGGGGATTTAGTACTCCCTGCGCCTTTCCACTCCCCTAAAGTCCAAGAGTGGGGGGGAGGGGAGAAGTGAAGTTCCCCACACGAACCCGATCCGCCGGCTCCCCGACTGCCGACGGCGCTCCCCGGGCACACACCAGCCCCCGGTCAGCGCCGCTCCCCCGGCAGTGCGACACCGGCAAGCAGCCG
>NW_010177092.1:0-15219 GCF_000695765.1 Mesitornis unicolor | reverse complement strand
ATATATATATATATATATTTAAATCTACATCCATATGCTCAGGAACCTAAATGAGTCAAATTAAGTATATACATTACTAAATTAATTTAATTTAGAGATATTTTAAGGTGTTAGTTCACCTGTTGCAGGGATGTCCTGCAATCAAATTTAAACTTTTAAATATTTATTACTTTAAAGATTGAGCTCTGGCTTCACAGAAGGAAAAAACCTGAAGTATTATTTTGACTTTTAACTCTTCGTTTCTTGCTCAGTTGTGGTAACTTTAATTTTTATTACTTTTTTAGGAGGGAAGAACATTATTGTAATTGGCTAGCTCAGAAAAATGTTTTTACGTAAGCATCCAGGTTTAAAATGATTTCTGCGAAGTATGGGTGTATTCAGTTTTTGAAATGTACTGAAGTGTTTTGGCAGATAACAGGATACCTCCGTGTGCATTGTTGTGCAAGTGTAGACAGGTTTTATGTGGCATTTAGGTGTATCAGAAACCATTTTGATAATTGATATGTTTATTTTTCACTTGGCTCAGGGTAATTTCAGTTAACCTTTTAAAGATAAGGATGCAAATGCTTACAGTTCAACTTACACGCTTTTTTAAAATTTTCTTTTTAATACTGAGTGTTTGATAGTTAAAAGATCTGTGTTGTTATTTTGGCAATTTACTGGCAGGTCTCATTAGTTCAGTATTTGTTTAAAGGTCTCTGTCTCTCCCAGACATGCTGCTGCCCTTTGCAAAGAGAGTACAAACTTTTTCATTCCATCAGCTCAGTCTTGATTCTGCTGAGCAAATATCTACGTTGTGAGCATTGCTACACGGTGGTGGCACCGATTGAGTTTTCAGTCTTATCATAATCCAGGAAGAGATACTTGACATTAGGACAGCATTAATAGGTGAGAAGATTCAGCCAACCTCAGGATCTCTTAATCTGTCAGCGGCCAGCGCAGAGAAATGTGTTAATAACAGGGCAGGCCTGTTAGTGATAGGGGAGCTCCTTCATGGGCTCAGGTGCTCTTTGACTCAGGTGTGTGCTGAGCCAGAACTGGTCTTTAGCTATGTTTAGATACAGGAGTTTTTTCTTTCGTGTTTTTGTCTTCAAACCAGACAAATTGTGATACACAGTGACAAAGTTCCTGTCGTTAACGGGAGGGCTCGAAGGAGCATCTCCTCCGTTGTTTTAAACTGGCCCCTAACAGAAAAGTGTGGTGTCCATGAGGTTTTTTCTAGTAAAATAAAACAATCATCGAACAATGAATTAAAAGATCACAGTGCAGCATCTCTAGCCAAGAAAGGCTCAATTTTTGTGCTCTGCTGGGGAGTTTACGATGCATCTTGAACTTGGATGCAGGAATACTGAGATGATGATCATCAGTCTGTCTAACAAGCAAATGCACAACAGTGGAGTTGTGAGCCAAAAGATTTGTCTTAAAATACATTAAATAAAAATTTTAGATGGATTTTGCCAGTCTCAGCTTTTACGGTGATTGACCATCACTTCTGTTAACCACTTACTTCACCAGTGTGCTTTTATTTTAAGAGTGAAGGAAATTAACTGGAAACAAGATGCTGCATTTTGTGTGTCAGTAGTAATTTTATATCTTAACACGTTTTCATGCTCTTGAAGAACTGTTTAAGTGGAGACATCGAGATATGACAGTGAGATATGCAGCCTCTTTTGTCTGTCATGTGAGAAGATTTATCAGCCTCCCAAATACCTCACCTAGGGTACCCTGTTCTCTAAATTAAATCTGGCGTGCGCTTATTTTACCATTTAGTAATCTGGACTTTGATTTGTACTCCAGAGGAACTATTGCTAGTTCATCATGCCAGTCAAGAAAAATGTAGAAGAGAAATGTGTAGAAGGCCGAAGGAGTCAATCTGTGGCTGATTCTGTTGTATTGACATGCAAATTTGCAGTTTACCTGAACAGAGCATTTGTCACTTCAGTCTTTCTAAGCTCTGTGCAGCAAATACCATATCATTATCAAAGTATGTTGTAAAAGGTAGAATAATTTGATGTACTGCAGATTAGTTTACCGTGTAAACATTTTTTGGTAGGTCTGCAGTAAAATGCCGTAGCTGACCGTTGTATTGTAGAACTGGTGTAAGGTGAATAAATACGGGTTTTGGTAGATTGACAGGGGCTCTCAGAGCTCTCTTAGTTACAACTTATCCTAAATGTGTCCCAACTAAGAAATTGTCTGTCAGAATGTTCCTGGAAATTGTTATAATAGTGCTACTTTTGGGATTTTTTTTTGTTGTAGTTCTTGGGGTTTTTTTTGTTTGCGTTTTCTTGTTTGGGTTTTTCTGTTTGCTGCTTTGGTTTTGTTTTGGTTTTGGGGTTTGTTGGGGCTTTTTTCTGACTGAGTACTTCTCTGAGTGGCAATGCGGGATCTCATCTTCTACTTGTCTTGCATTGGTCACCCAAATGTTAAAATGATTCCTTATGTTTGTATTCCTGGCTCCTACCGAGCGCGTACTGATAGCCATGACGTTGAGAAATTACATTCTTAATGTAAAACCAGTAGAGAAGTCCAGTTTGATTTAAAGTGTGCTACTGACAGATGTACAAACTGAAAAGATAAACAGCCAAAAGCTTTAAAAGAGTTTTTAAAGAACATAAAAACCTAGTTTTGTACAATGCAAGGCAGTTGTCAAACTTAACCTAGGAGCACGTGTTGAGAATTTCTGCGACGTGAGTGTTCTCAGGAAGATGCTCTCAGGATCTGGTGTAGTAACCAGTTATTTTAAAATTTCTTCTTCAACTTTCAAACCTTTTTGTAGTGCTTAGAATGTCTCATTTTTAATATTGATTTAGACTTTAAGTTTAATCTGGTTTGTGGTTGTTTGGTTTTTTCCTTTTTCCGGGCAAAATAAATAAAATTGGGTTAGGTACAAGTGGTGCAGGGCAATATTCAAATTTGAGCTGCACTTTCAAGTAGTTACTAATGCATCTTGCATCTTACTCTTTCAGAAAACTTTTCTGGATGAGATTATTTGACTTGAGAAATTAGAAATATATTGATTGTAATCTTGGCATTTTTAAAAAGGGAAAAAAAGTGTCTTGTATAAGCCAAAACCTTTAATTTTGGCCTATCCCAAGAAAAAAGATTTATATTTTTCTATTTTGGTTTTGTTTTTCATAATACATTCTTATTTTATGTTAAACTGATGAATTCTACAGCTTTTTCTTCTTTGGTGTAAGCTGAGCAAATGCTGTCCCAAGAGGTTGACTTGTAATTAAGGAACCAGTTTGGATATTGCTGTGACAAACGTGTAGCTGTATCCAGTTCGTATGTTCTGCTGTGGCAAAAACTAAAGAAAAAGAGAAAAGTAAAAACACAAACCATGTTCTCTTATACACTTTTATCAATTGTTCTCAGTTTTCTCAGTGATATCTAACAGTACCTTGTGTGTTGCTGTGCATTAGCATTTGAAATTTACCAGGGGAAAAGCAGTAAAAATGGGACAGCAAATGCTTGTATGTTTATTAAAACCAAACAAAAATAGGGCAGTCTGAGGGAGTTTACGAGGGTAGTCAAAAGCCAAAATTTCCAGGAGGAAGGAAAACGTCAGAGAGGGCATCTAAGGAGTCCTTGTGCTCCCAGGACATCATGGAACTGCCCATTGGTCTTTATGTTGAGAAGTTTCTGTAGTGACTCATGATGTGGAAAACAAAACCAGCCCAGTTCTATTTTACTAAAGATGGACTTTTATGTAAGAGCAGTGTAGTTTGATGCAACTTGTAGAACTTGAAGCTAAAAATTAATCTCTTATTTGTGACAAATTGATATTCTTTTCATTTGCAGGGGTCAGTTTTGTGGAGTGTGCCTGTGGGGTGGTGGGTTTTGTATTTTTTCCCCCTTTTGTGACAGATTATCTGAAGCTTGGCAGTCAGTCTTTTCTCTCCCCTATGCTTTATCAGGTTTATCCTCTTCACTACAACTATGAATGGGAACTCTAAGCTGGAGTCTCAGTGCCCAAGTGCTGAGAAATTGTGGGGAAGGGGAAGATTTTAAAGCAGAGAAATAAGCCCAGTTGTGAACTTTCTAATCAAGTAATGCTGGAACCAGTGTTTATTTTTTAGGCCATACCAGTACAGCTACCACTCTCACCCTGTTTAAACTAGACAGTGTCTGGCAGGATATTAGTTATGCAGGACCTCCATCCACCAGTCCATTGCTTGAAATATGCTGGGCTGTGTTTACTAGGAGTGTCCATGTGGAGTGATGGGATATGTAATGTAAGTCAGACAAGGCAAAACCGGATTTTTGGGATTTTTGTTAGGCTACGTGTGTATGGTAATTGGAATACAGCTAAAGCACAAAGAGCATGAAAGTCATATTTAGTCATGGTACAACCTTTTTGTATTCTGGACATAGATGTAAATAAATAGGTCTCTTAAATACTCTGTTTTAAAACTCTACATAAATCGGAAGATAGGTTAAAGATGGTTGAAGTATTTTTAAGTTCCATACCCTCCTGTGGCATAGAGTTAAAAAATAGGTGTGACTTCCCGTTTTCCTTCTTCAGTCTGTGAATGAAAATGGAAACACTTCATTTCTAAATTTTGAAAGGGTCAACATTTGAACCAAATAGGTTGAATAGATGGACATTTTTAAAAACTAAAGCAAGGTTTGGGGTTTTTCTGAGTGCTTCAGTAAATTCTGGGTTTGGGTGCTCAGCCTGTTACTTCAGTAACTTCATTTTATTTCAAATATCATTAGTGTGTTTTGCTTAAATATTTGTAATAGAAATTATTTTAATAGATTATGGTAAGTGTAGACTGTAATTATCAATATCTATAATTAAATGTGCTATGTGAATAAAATTGTTTACTCTTTAATCTTAATTACAGGCAGCTCTTCAACTAGAGAATTCAAAATAGGAAGAGGCAACCATTGCAGACTACTTCATTGCTTTTGGAGAAAACTAGTGGAGGAATGCGATTTAAAAGAAGTGTATGCTAGATAGAAGTGTAGTGCTGAGACACTCAAGATGATTGGGACCCTGTAAATAGTCCAATCCAGGCAGCAGGAAGCTATTGGCAGAACAATTCATCCTTCCAAATAAAGCTATGGAATTTGAGTGGCATAATGTGGACGTTTTCTCTCTTTGTAATGGCTCAAACTTGAAGGCAGAATTTGATTCAGGATTTAGTTAACATGTAGAAACGATCTTAGACGTGTGCAGTTCGCATGTAATAAAACTTGAGTCCATTTTGGAGACTTCGGTGTGAGTAAATTGACTTCCTTTAATTGAGAGTAAATACATGTAGATTCAGTTTAGAGTCGAGTCAGTCAGGTGCTCATGGTGCTTCAAGGGGAGGTAACTCCTGCTAGTACACCTCCTCAGCAGTCTTCTCCATGGTGTTTTGTTTTAGACAAAGTCACACATGTTGCATTTTCTACTTAAAACAAAAAAACCTGCTGCCACGAGGAGAGATTTCCACAAATGGAAAATTATTTGGGGCAAATAATAAAAATTATTTATTGGAAGTTTTTTAGGCTATACCAAGATAAATTGACACAGTATTAGTGGCAGTAGGTGAGGCAGTAATACAAAGTTAAGAAAAGAGAGCAACAGTGTAATTCTGGCAGCTCAATGTAGTCATTACGTTGAATTTGTTGACTATTTCACTTCCAGATATTATTTTAAGTACATGTTAATGTAATGCAAATATGTAGTGCCCCTAATCAAAGTAAATGTTTGTTATTGTGTAATCATCAGTTGTGTAGTCTACACGAGCTTGCACTTCTCTCTTAAATTCTTAAATTGAGGTCATTAAATTGATTATTTTTTTTAATCAAGTTAATTAAATTTCAGTTATCACTTTTTCTCACAGATAGTACTCAGAATTCCCTGGGAAGGGCAAAATCCATAACAAATGACAACAACTTTAAAAAAAAAAAAGTTGTCAAATCCCAGAATTTCTAAAATAATTAAAGTAAAATAAAATCATTGGAACATGGAAATATTTGAAGAGACAAAGTTTTTTGTGGGTTTTTTAAATTTTTGTCTGCCAGTGAATGTCAAATTCAAGCATTAAACAATTCGCCTTGGGGAAAAGAGATTTTCCTTGAAAGTAAAGAGCTTGAAAAGTTGGGTATGTTTATTGTAGGAAAACTTCTTTATAAATTGGAGGGATTATTTTTGTGTATATGAAGAACAGTTGGGTAAACACGAACTGTGAACTTCAAAAACCTTCACAGATCTTGAAACTACTTTAAGTGGTATGAGCTGTATGGGATGTCAGAACACTGCTGGTAATTAGCAACAAAGAAATTGTTAGGATCAGAGTTGCAAACGAGCCGAGTGTCCTTATTTGGAGGTCAAAACTTCTCTCTGAGCTGGTGGCAAGGGAGGGGTTTATCCACCCGATCAGTAAAATACAAAAATTTCAGCTCAAAACATGGACTTATAGCACTTTGACATCATCATCTCATATTCCATTGGCCTACAACTTAAATTTAAGTTCAGCAGCCACTTGGAATGTTTCAGGATTTATGAGCACCTTGGCAGTGAGCGTCCAGTCTTTTTCACTGGAGAGGAGACTGCTCCGGTTTGGTTTGGAGTTCTTTAAAGGTGTCTGGAGTGTCTCTGGAGTTGCAGTAACATGTTTAAACACAAATTGTTTGGAATTTCTGAATTTCCAAACCACGCTCTGTGATTGTCTTCTTGACTTCAATCAACTTCAAGTTCTGTTCAACCCGGGTACAGCAAATATCAACAACAAATTAAGTGAAATTGGAAAGAAAACCAAAACTAGGGAGGTTGGAAATGCTGTGCCACCAAGCCATTCAACAAAAATATGTCTGGGTACCATTTCTTTCTAAAATACTCTGCATCTTTGAATACTTCCCTTCTTTAGGAAACCAGTTTATATGCAGTGCAGAATTGTCCAAAGCAGTCTGGTGTCTGAAAAGAGAAATTATTTGAGCTCTTGACATACAGTAACTGTTCTGCATACCGTGAGGAATAACACAAAGCAGTAAACACATGAAGCAAACACGCGTTTTATAATGCAATAGGATTTTCCTTATTGTCCAAACTATTTGTTTTACAACGATTTTTGGAATTTCTGTACCAAAGCAAACATGAAAATATGTAAGTTGATTTAAATAGAAGATGAAGAGTGGCATGAGTAACACAACCACACGGTTACCCAGTACTTGCACCAGAGCACAATTATTTTTTATGGTGTTGTGACATACTTTGTGTCCTGATAACACGTTTATTCCAGACCTCTAATTGTACCACTGTGCTTCCTTTCTAAGAGGAAGTGTTAGCGAACTTCTTAGCTTTTTCAGAAAATATTAGGACTGCCTTGTTTTAAGGTTCTTTTTTTAAATTTTCATGTTAGTTTGAGGTAACAAAATACCAGTGTTTATCTCTTGTGAAAGAGACATCAACAAAGACGGTATATGGGAGGTCTGGGCTTTTTCAGTGAAGGATAAAAATAATGCATAGGACGATTATAATTTTGTTTGTGGAGTAGAAAATCTCAACAAAAGAGAGGAAATAAGGAGTCTTTGGTTTTTTTCAGCAGTGTTCCTTCATTTTAGTTTATCTTTGCCTGAAATTACTGGGAGGGTTTGTCACTTCTGATTAATTCAGGTAAACCAGGGTTATCGTTCTTGCTGCTTGCTTTTTTGAAGGCTGTTTCTTTCAGGCCTTTACTGTGTGACAGACACATTTGTCTGCTGCAATTGCAAAGACTGAAAAGAATCCTAGTTTATAGCTCTGCCAGCTTTTGGGGATGTTTGGACTCTGTGAGGACCATCAGTGATTTTCAGAATATCTGACTGGTCCTGCACTGTCCTGCATTATTGAAGGAAGCCTCAGGACCCTAAATTAATTTAAGCTGTGAGAGTGCGCGCGTGTTTGTTTTCCTTTGGGATCTTTTAATTAAACCAGCCCTGCTTTAGACATATGTGATTTTGGATCATGATGATAGGAAAGTTGGATTTAATCTCGATATTTCTTGCTGTGAGAACGCTTGCTTTGTGCCTGGCTGTGACACTCCTGCCTTTTTGTGTGTTTGCCATGATTAAACATTTTCCAGTGGCTTGTGCAGAAGCCTGTTGGAAGGCAGTCATACAAGCATTCTTTCATTTTCCGCACTCAGAACTCAAACTTCACTAAACTTGGAAATTTATTTTTATGCGCAGATGATGTTGACCCATCCCTTCTGTAATGGAAACATCTGGCAGTTCATCTCCTATATTGTTTCAGTGTCTTCGTTTGTTGCGCAAGATTTCGTTCTTTAAAGTTTGAGAGAGAGAGATGTATCTGGTGTCATCTTACCATACTAGCTCAATAATTGATTTATTTTTCCTCTGGGATCATTTGGCAAACTGTCTATAATGCATCAATGTTTCTTAAAGGTAGCTTTTCTTTTTAATAACTTTTTCCTTCTCAATGCATTAAAGTTTTAGTGATTGATAATGATGAAATTTAGTTGTTGATGCGAATTTAGTTGTTAGAGAACCTGAAATCAGTTTTCATCTCAGTTCTTGGTTTTAAACTAATCATAAAACCATCATCTTGGCTTATGAGATTGTTTAAACTTGATTCAAGTTTTTGTTGTTTGGGTCGGTTTTTTAATTGGTGTTTTTGGTGTGTTTTGGGTTTTTTTTACGAAGTAGGTTTAATGAGTGCGTTGTAATACTTCATTGATAGCTGCAAAATAGTTGCATGTAGCTGGACACTCTTTTGTTATTTTGATAGAAGATTGAAGTATTTCATCTGTGCAGTGTACAGAAACTTTCCTCTTTTGTTTTTCCTCCTTCTTGGCATCAAGGACAGTGGAATTAAAGGGAAGAAATTGTAGCATCTCATCTGAATTAGCATCTGAGACTGAACTAATTATGCTCAGTGCCTTTTCTTTTAGGTAGTGAAACAGGTCTTCAATGAACTTTTGGTGTTAGGCTTTGTCCTTCCATAATTCTGCCGCCTTCTCATTCTGTGGAGATCTCTGGTTTTATTGGAGCATGGGAGTGATTTTTTTGTTTGGTTTTGAAAAACCGGGGATTCCTGGAACATTTACATAAAACATCACATTTAACTTCTGTTGCTGGCTTGTAGGTATCCAGGAGAAATATTCTAGTTAGAAGGCAGTGTACAGAGTGATTTAGGTTCTCTTGTATTTTAATCTGGTTGAAGTTGATGTCCTAAGACATCTGCTTGAAATTCTATTTCCTGTATACTTTTGCTGGATAGGAGAATAGCTTGCAATATTTTAATAGAAAATACCTGTTGTTTGAAGCTTGATGCTTCAAGTTTAAAGTTAACATTCCAGGAAGGAATGATAAACCAGTCATGCTGAATTAAAAAAGACAAAATTCTAAATTAGTATTTTGGCTGAGGGAAATGTCTTTCTTTTTAACTAAGTTAATTAAAATTCTAGATGTAATTTTAAAGATTCAGTTGATGTCCATTATATGGAAAATGCAACTGCTCCAAGTGCCTAAAGCAAAACTTCAGATATGTTGTGTATTTTATTTTCATAGTGTTAATTAAAGTATGAGATTATCGGCTGAATTACCACATTTACTTAATTGCAAAGATGTGACTCCTTAATTTGCAATAGTCTAGAAAGTTTGACAGTCATTGATGATAGATGTTTAAACGTGTTGAACGGCAAAATTCTTATTGTTGTTTTTTTATTCCAGGTAGGAGAAGACAAAGAGTGCATCGTCCCCGTTCTCCAATATTGGAAGAAAAAGATATCCCACCCTTGGAGTTTCCTAAATCCTCAGAGGACTTAATGGTGCCTAGTGAGCATATAATGAATGTTATTGCCATCTATGAGGTACTAAGGAACTTTGGCACTGTTTTACGCCTCTCTCCTTTTCGTTTTGAGGACTTCTGTGCTGCTCTGGTAAGTCAAGAGCAGTGCACACTTATGGCAGAGATGCATATAGTGCTTTTGAAAGCAGTTTTACGTGAAGAAGACACTTCAAATACTACCTTTGGACCTGCTGACCTCAAAGATAGCGTTAATTCCACTTTGTATTTCATAGATGGAATGACGTGGCCAGAGGTTCTGCGGGTTTATTGTGAGAGTGACAAGGAATACCATCATGTTCTTCCTTACCAAGAGACAGAGGACTATCCTTATGGACCAGTAGAGAATAAAATCAAAGTTCTGCAGTTTTTAGTGGATCAGTTTCTTACAACAAACATTGCACGTGAAGAGTTAATGTCAGAAGGTGTTATTCAGTATGATGATCATTGTAGGGTTTGTCACAAACTTGGGGATTTGCTTTGCTGTGAAACTTGCTCAGCCGTGTACCACTTGGAGTGCGTGAAACCACCTCTTGAGGAGGTACCAGAAGATGAATGGCAGTGCGAGGTCTGCGTAGCACATAAGGTGCCTGGAGTAACTGACTGTGTTGCTGAAATCCAAAAAAATAAACCATACATTCGACATGAACCTATTGGATACGACAGGCATAGGCGAAAATACTGGTTCCTGAACAGAAGAATCATTATGTAAGTAAACTATTCATTTAGGATTTTCTGGGCAATAATATTGTATTGAATGTATTTTAAATATCTGTAAATTGCTGTTGCCGTCTTAAAATTGCTCTCTAGGTGAGACCATTGCTTGCTGATCTGTAAGTAGATTTCTAAAGACAATGTAATTATTCCAGCAATTTTCTCCATAATAAATATCCTCATAATCTATCTATAAAACAGGGGAAATAATCCAGGTCCTCCAGCTTAAGTTTATGTGTCTAAAACACATGGATGTGGGGGAAATAAAGGAAATTTTATTGAGAATGCTCAATTTTTTTTGTAAAAGTTACTGCAAAGTAGTAGAAAGGGCAGCACTGTGCCCTTGTGGCCAAGAAGGCAAATGGCATCCTGGGGTGTATCAGGAGGGGGGTGGTTGTAGGGCAGAGAGGTTCTCCTCCCCCTCTACTCTGCCCTGGTGAGACCGCATCTGGAATATTGCATCCAGTTCTGGGCCCCAGTTCAAGAAGGACAGGGAACTGCTGGAGAGAGTCCAGCGTAGGGCTACAAAGATGATGAAGGGAGCGGAGCATCTCCCTTCTGAGGAGCGGCTGAGGGAGCTGGGGCTCTTTAGTTTGCAGAAGAGGAGACTGAGGGGAGACCTCATTCATGTTTATAAATATTTAAAGGGTGAGTGTCATGAGGATGGAGCCAGGCTCTTCTCGGTGACAAACAATGATAAGACAAGGGGTAACGGACACAAACTGGAACACAGGAGGTTCCACTGAAATTTGAGAAGAAACTTCTTCTCAGTGAGGGTGACAGAGCCCTGGCCCAGGCTGCCCAGAGAGGTTGTGGAGTCTCCTTCTCTGCAGACATTCAAAACCCGCCTGGACGCCTTCCTGTGTAACCTCATCTGGGTGTTCCTGCTCCAGCAGGGGGATTGGACTGGATGAGCTTTTGAGGTCCTTTCCAATCCCTAACGTTCTGTGATTCTGTGTAGTTTAACTCTTTGTGATCGCATGGTGTATAGGACACAGTTTTGGTACACTGTCACCTGCTTAGGTAGTATTTGGCTGTTGGACACTGGTACTGGTTTGATGGTCTGCCTTTGAAGCTAAGAATTTCAGAGGCACTCGAAGGTGTTCAGCACATCTATTAACTAGAAATGCAGAAAATGTTGTATGTGAACACTTTTCAAGTCAAAATAGCAAGAAATGCCTGTCTTCAAGAAATCTACTTTGTGTGTTTAACGCAGTTTCCTATTACTAGTTGATCCTGAGGTACTAATGTATCTCAAAACACTAATAAATCATCAACCATTATTAGTGAGGGCATTGTGCTCTGGTTTCTTTACCTGAGAAGTTGAATCCGAAATTGTAAAAATACTTCTACGTTTTTCATGGGAAAAGAGCTAAAGGCTGCTTTTTCTGATAAAAGGCTGTTCTTATTTAATTGTTCTCTTAATGGAGGAGAAATAATATTTAAGTGAAATCAATGGTGGTGTCAGTTTTGGAAAAATAAAGAGAACTTACTAGGTTTCTTGAAATACAATTTTTCCATTTGGTATTATGGAGAAAATAAGCCACAGCTGGATACCTTAGAATGTCATGCAAACCAGATTACAGTGAATGTTAAGATATCAGCCAGTGTCTTTAGAAAGGATTGTGAGGACTGTTGATGCCGTTACATCTTGCAAATAAGACACTTCTGAGGGCTCATTTTAGTCCTTTAAAATGTGGTGCTCTTTCTTTAATGCATTGTTAGCTGATGCTTTAACTATTAATTATCACTGCTCGCTCTTTCCTGTGTTCTTCTTTCACACTTGTAAGAAGTGAGTCCATAATTGATTATTTTTAGTTTCTCCCCGTTATAAATGCCACAGTAGTGTCAAGTCATCTTTTAAAAGATGCAGGGAGTCCTTTATACTCTTAATTAATTTTTGTGTTGTTGCTTATACTCCATCACGTGTTCTGCTGTACGTGGTGTGTTGTTCAGATAGGTCAGCAGGATGTGATGGTCAGCCTGAAGCCGTTGATAGCCCAACTCTTCCATTGCCTCATACATCATTTTCTACATTCTGTGTCCTTAAAAATGAGTTGAAAGTTTGATTTTCACAAAAAGCCTGGTTGTGAAGGACGTGTAACTGATACTCCTTGTAGTCTAGTTACCTGTGCTTTAGGAACTTACGGATAGTCTCCTCTGTGCGTGGTTTTTGTGCCTTTCCTCTCAAACCCTAGAGGAAAAGTTGTTCTAAAGATGGGTTTGTCTCACTGCTCTACTGACAGAACAGTTATATTGTTTGCCATTAGAGGTCTGGGAGTTAAATTAACATTAAAAAAATCCAGAGAGCCACCGACTCGAGAGGCGATTTTAAGATAAATTGGCAAGTTTTGCCCTGCTCTGCTCTCCCACCCAACACTTAGGCAGGTTGGTAATTATTTTGATTGAACTTGATCTATGAAACAATGGGTTTTTTCCCAATGAAGCAGAATATTTGATGTTCAGAAGATTCTGATACAGGCAGTACTTCAACATATTTTAAACTAAAATAAATCATGTGAGTGCTTCTGGATCCGTTGAGATCTACACACGGGAAAGTTCTGTCTCTCTGGCACACTGGTAGTAATTTTAACTGCACTAGAAAAGACATCTTGAAAGGTTAAATGTATTGAGGTGTTTTTCAAATGAATTTGCATTCCATTAGGAGTTCAGTGGGCAAATGATTTGTTTCAGAAATCATGAATCAAGTTTTATGAATATGAGTTTTGTATCCTCATTGTGATTTAGTTAAAGAGAAAATGTATCAGGGTGCCATTTCAAATCAAAATAGATGAGAACTGTAAACAATGCAGAAAAGGAACTTTTTTATTGGATTTTCCATTTTACTGATTTTTTGTTAGTGATTAAAATAATTCAAAATGCAAACAGAAATGTATTTTTATGTTTGCAAAGGCAGGAAGAAATGCAGTTCTTCCATTAATTGTTTCCTGACTTTGTTTTGTATTCTGATGCGGATCATCTCTAGCTTGAAAGATGATCCTGTTCGTCCCTGCCTTTCCTGTTGCCATTGAGTATCATGCCCTATGCTAGTGTAAATGCACCTGTGCATGCTTCCAAAACACCTTTATGGTAAAGCCACTCCATAAGGGGACAAAGTCTTTACTACATAACTAAATTCCAAGGAAATACAACTTTAATAATTCACGTAGATATTAAACACTGTACTTTTGGTTGTTGATGTCCTTTAGATTCAGCAGGCATGTTGTATTGCAAACCCAACCATTTCATATATACTGATCAAACCACACCTGATATCTTAGATAGCTGAAGGATAAGTTAAAGGATAACTGCCAAACGCTAAAACCTGAGATTCATGAAATTATATTATCAGCTTTGTTGAAATGAATAGCGTGTGTTCAGCAGTGCCGTGTGATTGAGTATATCAGAGGAAATAATAGATCTAAAAGTAATCCGCACGTACATCGACTTGAAACTGGGGATATTTTGTTGTTCAAAAGGATCTTTAGAGCTTTTTACTTACTCTCCCCTTATAAATGTTATATATCCATAATATCACTGGTTTTCCCATCTTTTAAAGGATTTTGAAGACTTGTTCACTGCTTGTTGTATTTCCACGCTCGTTGCTTGCTGAGGGTAATAAGCCTTTTTTAAGCCTGTCATTGTGGTTTTGTTTCTCTTTTCCACCTCTTCTGTTTTACAGAGATGGAAAAGTGAACACTGCAATGCTGTTCATGTTCTTAGTGGGTCCTCCACTGTTTTCTCCAATTAATTAGAAAGGATTTGGATCTTTATTTGAATAGATTAAACAATTTACCGAATTCTTCCATTTGTACTAGCATGGAGTTCAAGAAGGGGTATATCTACTTCACTACTACTTTACTTGAAAGTTTCTAGCATCTTCTGTGTTGTCATTTTTATCAGTTTTAAAACTTGCCTCTAAAGCCTGCCAGTGAATAGTGCCTGGCAGCCAAGGAGGCTGAAAGAGGTTGGAAATATTCATGTGATTCTTTTCTCCCTTGCTTGACCTCACTTAATGTATGTGACTCAGCTGAGTCCCCTGGAGACTTAAGTAGCTCTGTCCAGCACCGAGCTGGCAAATCTGTCTGTCTTGGCAGAGAAAAACATTGGGAATCGGTCCTTGTGTAGACTTGCATCATCCCATCGTTGTCTTGTGATAGCCTCTGTGATTTCTCCGGAGGGTAAAAGTCGTGTCCCTTTAGCCAGTGCAAGATGTTCAGTGGAAGTCAGCTTAAATAATTGTTAATTCACATCTTAACATTGCACAGAATGATTTCTGCTGCTGTTCTTTGACTGTTTGTGGGTTGGCAATGAGCACTCCAGGCTTCCAATGGCATTCACCTGAATCTTGGAAAGCAGTCTGTCCAAAGATGAGTTTCCTGTAAGCATACGTAACAGCAAGCTTGTGCCTTTTCATTTTCTGTCAGTGCTGCTGTCAAGAGAAAACTCTAATTCTTGAACTTCACTTACTAAGGTTGTGGTAATCATCAATTCAAGAGAAATTCTGTGCTCAAAACCCTATACAAATGAAGTAGAAGGGAAATAAAATTCTCTTGGTTAACCTCATAGTCTCTTTCTAGAGTATTATGTGAGCAGTTCTTTTAGGAGATAGGACTGGAATCACATGTGGAAGGGTTAGCTCTAGGTGCCATCTGCAGGATAGTCTTTGTGCTCCTATGTCTTGATTGACAAGATATGACAAGGTGACCCGCCTCCTGGAC